>NW_027176979.1:147500-270000 GCF_023349555.1 Cebidichthys violaceus | reverse complement strand
TCCCGGCTCCCTTACAGCCAAGATGGCGGCAAAGATAACAAAAACTGGGATTTATTTTGTTCGTTTTGTGCCTATCTTTAGTGGATCATAACATGTTGGGCATGTAATTGATCTGCAGTTACTCCGGATAAAAAATTGACCAAACTTTTTTATGGATGTAAGCTTTTGAACCACGACAAAGCCTATTATGAGGCTTGTTTTCAGCCCAGCCAATTGTACGAAATGTCTTTAGCTGAAAGCAGTTGTTGTTCACCTGTTAAGAGGAGTGAGGAGTCAGCACTCAATGACGGAATAAAATATGTTTTTAAAGAAATGTGAATCACCGCAATCACAAAAGGTCCTTTAGCGCGCTGAATTACAAGGAAGAAGTACTCAAGTACACTTTAAATGTTTGTTAAAAATGAATTAATTTATATTATTACATAAAATTATTATTATTATTATTGCAGCTAAAAGCTGCTTCTACCAATCACATTTACTTCTGCTTCTTACTTGCTTATTTTTTTCCCTCTTAGGACAACTTCCAGGTTAAGTCTCCCGGGCGACACATATTCTACCCAGCAACATCGGTGTAATCGTATCTGACTGGCCGGTTGAAGCTCAACTGTTTGAGGTTCCTGTTTCAGACGTTTTGTTCTCTGAACACAGTCAAAGGGTTTGGATTGGAGATGACTCTGCCTGTGATCCTACTGATCGTCTTCACTGGAGCTGTTTGCACTTCTGCAACAAGTAAGACATGAACTGAGTCCATTTGGCTGTTTGTGAGTCACTCAGCAAATGTGAAGTAAAGGTATGAAGGGACGGGGTGTAGTCTACACTTTCTTTAGGAAGCAGGAGAAGCTTTTTTTTAAATGTGTCTCACCCGTGATTTACATTTTTATGTTAGTCATCTCTTGTGAGATAAATTGTAAAAGTTAAATATTTGGCTTTTGTGTGTTCCACGGATCTTAAAGATGCATATTTCCACATGCTTGCATTGTTTTGTAGAGTTGTACCTCTCTGTGCCTCAAACAGTTATTGTAGACATATTAAATGTTAGACCTCAGACACTGCTCTTTTAAAGGGTCACCAGCCAAAAAGGTCGGGAACCATTGACTCAAAAGAGCTTTGTATGTTTTTGTCCATTTAACTACAGATTTGGTATTTTGTAACGTAGCTGCAACTATAAACGTTCAGGCTGATGGTTTCTGTTACAAATTAACTTGTAGAAACTTTAAGCAAATGTTTGACATTTGAGGAAATATGCTTATTTTCTCTCTTGCAGAGAGTTAGATAAGAAGATTGATGCCACACTCTAATATGTTCGTTAGATATGAAGCTACAGCCAGGAGACATTTTAAGAGACAATGGTTCATAGGATATCTTTCAAAGAAGTTACCTTTCTGACAAAGGTCCAGCAACACGTGTCAATTTCTGCTCGTTACATGCAAACAGTCTATACAAAACTACTGTCAGGTTTAGGAAAATATCTTGATTTGGGTTAAAATAAATGAAATGGAATCAAGTAGGAAAAAACGTATAATAAACAACATTGACTTCTTGTTTCATACGCAGCACGGACAACGGTCTCCTGGGTGAAAGACCCATCCACCTCCACTCCCACCCGCCCTCTTTGGGTTTTCACTGTCTTTGTACTTTCTGGTTCAGGAAGTGGATTTCATATGAATTGATTTCGTGGGGTATCAAGAAATTACAACACATTCATTTCCATAAAGGTTTAACTACAAACTCTGTATGAGAACAGCCTGTGAAAACCTGAATATGGTGCTTAAGCATGCATGAACGTCCCGGTTTGACACAAGATTGATGTCAATGTTCTCGTATATCTCGACAAGAAAGCAAGTAAGGGTATTTAAAAAAACGCTGAACTATGCCTTCCACTACAAATTGGGTTTTATGTCTCACGTAACATTGATGTCTATCAGGTGTTTTACCCGCCTTCCAGGCTGTTGGTTTCAATGAATCTCAGTCTTTAAACTGCTTCCATCTTGTTTCATCCCCTGCTTTTTCAGCGCCCTCCCATGACTTCCACTACATCTACGGGTGCTATGAATCCGGCGAGGTGCGGGTGGACGTCCACATCGACGGGGAGGTGGTCGCGTATGCTGATTTCAACAAGAAAGAAGTGGTGTTTGTGATACCTCGGCTGCCACAGTCTGTCAAAGACTTAAAGAAAAGGGCTTATGAAATTGCAGAATCTAGCATTACTCACTGTCGGAGTGTTTTGGGCAAAGCGAAAAAAGTCTCTCCTGGTGTAACCATACCGCAAGGTACCGAGTTTATCCAAAACATTTTCATACTAACGGAACGAAATTTTAAACACCCCTTAAAAAAAGGTTCTCAGTCACTTATATATTCTTTTCTGATCTATTTACTCACTGATCAGAGGGTCCAGATATCTCTGTCTACAGCCGGTATGAGGGCCACAGCAGTGCGGTGAACACTCTCTTCTGTTTGGCCGATCACTTCTACCCCCCATCCATCAACTTCACGTGGACCAAGAACGGGGTGAAGGTCACAGACGGGGTATCGGACCTGCGTTACAGCCACAACAGTGACGGGACGTTCCACAGAATTTCAACACTGAGTTTCACCCCTCGTGAAGGAGACGTTTACTCCTGTTCGGTGGAGCATCAAGCCTCGCAATGGCCCCTCGCCAGGAGCTGGGGTAAGACAAAGGGCTGTTATAACTATTATTATAAAGACAAGATGCTGTTGAAATCCAAAATATCTCTCTTTGAGACATTTTAGGGGGTTCAAGATGAATATCAGGCTGCCTGTTGTCTGCACCTGCAACACCAGACCGAAGTTTTGAATCATCCCTGTCTCCTACAAATTACATTCCTATACAACCAAACTGCTTTGTGAAATATGTTTTGTCGTGGATTACGTTTACTTTTGACGAATCGCAAATAAGTTTCAAATGAGTCCACAGAAGTTAGAAGGTAGGGGTGGAGCTCGAGATGGTGGATGAGTCGAAAAACACAGGTCTTAAGCCAAGGAGACCGCTGTTGTGTCCCATGTAGACCAAGTACTTTTGTCGACTAAACATAAACAAGTAGTTTTGTTGATTTACATGACCAAGTGCTTTTGTTGCATTTTTGTTTTTAATTTCGTAGTAATTTTAAGCCAAACCACGATGTTTTGACTAAACCTAACAAAGTCGCTTTTGTTTTATTTATTTTTTTTATTTTTGTTTCATTTTATACCGTTAACCACGTGTTTCAAACTGTTTCAAACTGTTTCAAACTGTGAAATACGTTTCTGTTAGGTAATTGAGAGGGCAGTCTAGTTGTATGGGATTGTCAACGAGCAGTCTTGGACTTGTCTCGGTCTCGATCAGGCAACAACCTCCGGTTCTGAAAAGTGAAGCCAATGCTGAAGTGCCTAAAACTTTCATTCTCTCTAGTGTCCAGCAGGGGGCGACTCCTCTGGTTGTATAGAAGTCTAGTCTAAAATGACTCTACTTCTCTCTTGATTTATTCCCTCAGTAAACATTGTAAACATGAGTTTATGGTCTCAATCTCTAGTTTACAGTCTTCTTCAATACAGCATGATGTTCATTTAGTACATGATGGTCCATTTAGAGACAAACAGACCATAAAGCAGGGGATGCTTTAGGGGCGGGGCTACACGCTGATTGACAGGTTGCTACCTCTACCAGTATATAGCGTCTCTACGTCACTCTTCCCCAGTCCAAATATGGTAACTTCCATTCAATGGTTGCAAGATGGGGACGACCAAAATCCAAGAAGGCGACAACCAAAATGTCAAACTCAAGGCTTCAAAACTGCTGTCTATAAACCAGTTACGTCCATTTCTTACATACAGTCTAAGGTCTCGATACACTCGGGTCTTGGTCATGACTTGGTCCAGTTACGTCCATTTCTAACATACAGTCTAAGGTCTTGATACACTCGGGTCTTGGTCATGACTTGGTCCCGGTGTAGGTGGTCTTGGCTACAACACTGGCTGCAGGTTTAAACAGTTCCTATACATGTTGTGCCTTAAAAAATGTGTTTGTTCCATCCACAGAGCTGAAGGAGAGTCCGAGCCGAGTGAGTCCAGCAGCTGGATTCTTCGGTGCGAGCCTCGTTTTGTGCCTGATCGGAATCGGGACCGGAGTCTACTTCTCCACCAAGCAGCCAGATTCACATTAGGGATTTTTACTGAGAGCAGCTCGATCAGCATTCAGCTAAGCACTTGTGTGTTTTATGTATAATGCTTCACTTTGATTTGTTTGTTTGCATTCTTAAACACTTCAGCAGGTTCAACCTCCTGGTTGTTTTCTTGACTGGTTCTGAACCTGTCTCAGTTTAATTCTGATCCTCTATGACCTATATAAGAAAACCATAAAGACCATCAGTGAGAAGATTAACTATTTCTACATAGTTATTCTTCACGCTTGTCATCAGTGCCACCGTGTTAGATTCTGCGCAAAATCAGATGAAATCATTCAGGTTCACCAGAAACTACTTCAGGTCAGACTTCAGCGGGGCCACCAGCAGAGACCGGTCCATCGTGGACAGACCCAGATCCTCCAGCAGAGTCCGGTCCACCGTGGACAGACCAAGATCCTCCAGCAGAGACCGGTCCACCGTGGACAGATCCGGATCTGGCTTCGCTGCCCCCTTCAACCTGCAGTCGGATGCTCCGGAGGGAGGAAGAGCTTCACCTTGCAACTCCTCCGGTCCCTGCTGGGAGCCAATACCGACACCACGCTGCTGGAGACCCAGGCCGTATTGCCGGACCCGCTGGAGGTAGTGAGGCACAGGAGAACCAGAACCAGGACTACGCTTATCAGACCATCAGAACCCTGCTGCAGTAAAATTATAGGTTTTCCAGTTTTGTCCACAGGGGCCGCCAAAATCTACACAAAATGAAAGTATCTTTGAAATAATCTAAACCATAACAACAAATGTTTGAATGAAGTACATCACACATGTTTCTTGTGTACAAACTACTGGACGTATAATCAATGATTCACAGATGTGTATTTACTTCGCTTGATTCTTAAGTATATTCTCTTTTTGTCACATGAATGACATCTCATTTACATTGTTTGGTGTTTAATAAAGAGATAATTATTGGATAATGTGCAACATTACCAACATTATATGTTAATATAACATGGAGTAAAAGAAACAACTAATAATCACCATGAAACGTCCACATTACTTACATTAAGACAATTGTTATTATTTGTATTGTAAGTTAAAACAGAATGATTTGATATTGTAGCCCATAAAGTGTCTCTATGATTCCAGATACATCTAGAGAGAAAGGCATGTTCATAAAGTAAGGACCAGGAAAGAAGCTCATGAAAGTTATATTAGTGATTTTTACAAAGTGAAAAAAAAGGCACTCACTTTCTTCTACTACATTATGAAGTTGTTTCTAAGGGAAAACATATATATATATATATATATATATATATATATATATATATATATATATATATATATGTGTGTGTGTGTGTGTGTGTGTGTGTGTGTGTGTGTGTGTGTGTGTGTGTGTGTTATATGTATATATCTTAAATATGATAAGCCCACAATGTCCATATACATTCAACCAGATACACCCGAGGGTCCCCCATTTGGACGCAGAGTACATCAAAACTTAGAGAGTTTTGTGTTAAAAGTAACTGGCAGAGAACCCACGAAGAACGAATATAGTGATGTTATAGTTCTGCAGAAACCTCAGCGTCCTGGGAACAACATGAACTAGGTCACTTCTACATGAGACAAACACATCTCCCATCAGCCAAGCAAACAAATAACAAAATATCATAAATCATACTCGATATGACTGGGACAGACCGGAGAAAAAGGCTGCTACACTCCGTTAGCAACGTGCTACCTACGAACATGCGGCATGAAAAAGCACGAGCGCCTGACGGAGATTACGGACATAGTTTCCATTTCTCTCCCCGGTAAACCATCGCAGAGATATTCAGCTTCGAACACAAAAAGTCACACAGCTTTCATCGAATATTGTACTTACTTTTGGTCGAATCTCAGCGAAAAAATGGAATATCTCCGTACTTCCAACGCATGTTTGTCCAGCTGCTGGTGCTCCGTGTGAATCCGTTCGATTCGTGTCTCTCCGACACTCCTCGGATTCTTGGGAGGGTTGGAAGCTCAGCAAATCAGATTTCAGAGCTGGACCTTTTTGAGCTTTATTGGCTAATAGTGCTGTCAATCATCTAGCTTTCAATTCCAGGCAATTCTATTGGCTCCTACGGTTCGAAGGATGTCTCAATGGTGAAAATCGGAGAAGGGGGGGCTGAGATACAGCCCTGAACAGAGAGTCGAAGCAGGATTTGACCTTAAACTAAATAACTAAAAAGGGCATAGAAAGAGCTTAAAACACTCAAAAAAGGTCCAATCTTCGGTCTATTGATTCAATGAACATCATGAGTGATACATAGAAGTGATATAGAGTGTTTTTGAATTTTAAAAATACTTTTTTATTCAAATATTGGAGTATTTGATCAGTTTTCTAATTTGAAATGCTCTATATTTCATAAATGTTTCACTGTATCTATGTATAGCTGTGTATATAGAGCCTATATCAGTTGTTCTAAGAGCCCAGCATATTAAAAGTCTTGGATACCCATACTTTCCAAAAAACAATACCCTAAAAGTGCTGTTTTTCAAGATCGAGCTTTTGAGTTTTCCAAGTTCTGCTGTGTTCCATCCTTATCTTATGTGAACCAGTAACATGTATTCTGATAGTTCCATGATTTTTCTCATCTCAAAAATATATAAAAAAAGTTTTTTTTTTTTTTTTTTTTTTTTTTTTTATACAATTAATTAGGTATTTCTTATCTTTATTCGAGCTGAGGCCTGCAAATAGGCCTCGTTTTTAAAAGGTTAATTTATTTCAAGCACAGTAATGATTCGGTCTCCACTTGCAATACTTCGTTTTCACCACAAGGTGTCCCAATAACGTTTTACTGCAGTGTCGGTCCTTCCTTTATAATTGTCCCCGGCTCCACTTCCGGTTCTTCTGTTGTTCCACAACACGCATGTGTCGAGCTGTTTAAAGCTCTAACTACCTTTGGTGTCATGAGTGCTGATGCTTGTGGTGAAAACGTGTCTCTGCCTCTGCGAAACCTGCTGAACTCCATCCAGTGTATCAGAGACCGGGTCCGAGGTATTTATGACGCGGTAGATGAGGCACCGTCGATATGTGCGGCACGCGCTAACGTGTGACAAGCTCGCGCTGAAAGAGCCAACCGTTGCTTTTTAAGGGTCGTTAAAGTGCGTCAGTTATGCGGTTAACGGTGTGTTGTTAATGCGCACCGGGTTCGGTTCGTCTGCCGTGAGTTTTACTTTAGTTTTAATGAGTTTTATGCGTCAGTGTTTCCTTCCTGCTTGTTTTGCTGAACTGTTATCAAGACACCGAATCTGAAGTCTCGAGCTATCCGCTAAACCTGCGACCGTTATTCAATTAATGCTAATTCAATAATATGAATATCCTTCTATGGAGGCCTTCATGTTCAGTTCTTGTAGATATTGTTTCCGCGACGTTGGGGGTTTGAATTCATCGTCGTTTTGGAGGCTGTACTGTGCTGCTGTATTATTATTATTATTATTATTATTATTATTATTATTAAGTGTTTTAATATGCAGTCATTCCTCAGTGATTTAACTGTGATGGATAAAAACATTTGTTTTATTGAATACATTACAAAGTGCATCAAAACTATCATAAAGTTGAGTCACAAAAGAGTTTAACTTTTTATCAATTTACTACTGAGTGTGTCTGACTTTGGATAAAATATGTACATTACATGTGATTTTAATTATATATATGTGTGTATATATATATACACGCACACAAGCAATTTTGGGGTTAAGTGTCTTGCTCAAGGACACATTGACATGAGACTAGTAGAGCAGGAGCTCGGGGATCGAACCGCCGACCCTCTGATTGAAAGGCAGCCCTGCTCTCCACTTAGCCACGGTCACCTCTTATGTTATTTAATGTTGTTATTATTATTCCTGGAAGAGGAAACGTGCGTCTGACCGAACGCTCATGTTCCTCCACAGATGGTGAATCCAACGAGTCGGACGGAGTGTTCAACCTCTCCAACTTCTGGGACTCTCTGAGTTGAGTGTAGTTCATCACGATCGTCCTCTTCCTACTTCCTACTTATGCATTGAATGTCTTAGATTCAGCACCATCCTCCTCCTTCTCCTCCTCTTCATCAGTGGGTCTCTTTAATGTAGATGTCTCTTCTGTCCTCAGACCAGGCGGTGAAGGCCGTGTCCCACGAAGCCACTAAACTCAGCCTGGCCTTCTCCAAACCCCCGCTGCCTTCACAACAGGTCAGATTATAAGTTCTGTATGTATATATATATATATATATATACATATACATATACATATATATATATATATATATATATATATGCCTGTAGATAATGAATATTGATGTCTAGAATTGGTAGAGCTTCACCAGAATAGCATGTATAAATATTAGTGACTCAAAAGGACTTTGTGCCATCTCTGGCACGTTGGGGTTTTTTTTTTTTTTTGGGGGGGGGGGGTGCTATGGAACCTGAGCCCAATCACTGCAGAGTCTTTTTAGATTTTTGGAGTTCTGAAGCTTGTGCTACATTTTTGTGCACTTTCAAGCATCACAAATATGTGATGGAGCAGCAGAAAAAAAAATCTACAAAAATGAGCCCAAAAAACATTGATACGGTTCAAACCCTTAATATATGCCAAACTATCTGACCAGGTTAACGGTAAGGACTGTAGATATTTACGAGTTGTTAAAGGAATGATTCTAATATTTCCCAAACTCTTGAATTGTCTCAAGCTTTGCGTTTCTTTCACAACATGCTGATGTGTTTTGTGTTTTCTTCGTCTCTGCAGGACGTAGAGAAGTTATCAGAGTCCTTCCTGAAGACGGTCCTGAGTCTGTCCACAGTGTATTACTGGCTACCGAAGAGCCAAGGTGAGGCTCCCACAACGGTCCAGGAACAGAGATTCAGCCCGTTGACCCGCAGATCACATATTTCATATTTCTATTTCAGATATTTTATATGAAAAGAAAGGTGATCTGGAGCCTTGCTCTCAACTATTGTGCTTAGAAAGAAAATCTGAATCGTCACTTCAGACTTTAAAACACTTTAAGACTTTAGAACATTTATACTTCAGATAACGGTGTAAATGACCAGTGTGTAAACATGATGAGTCTGTGTTCATGATAATAGTAAATTAGCATGATTAACGCCCCAATCAAACCATACAGATCTACTGGTCCTGCCCCACATGTTCTAGATCACAGTCCTGCTGAAGAACAGGACTGGAGACAAATAACAAGTTGTACTGTCACTGAAATACAGAAGAACGTGGTTCAACGTGAGAAACGTCACAGCAACAGTATTAACAGTTATACAAAAGCATCAATAGCTAATTTAAATTAATTGTGGAATCGTTTTTTTTAGCGTTCATTTCGCTTCATGAAGGAATTTAGAATTATTTTCTAACTCAAATTGCAGAGTCAACAGGACGCTGTAAACGTACTTGTAAAGTGTAATTTACATTTGGTTTTCAGACTCAACAGCTGTTGTCACATGACTCCTATGACGGTCTGGACCACTTGTACGTTGTGTTAAGACAGACTTAAAGGGACAGTGTAAGGATTTAGTGGCATCTAGTGGTGTGGTTGTAGGTCTTATTCTAAGCTAATGAAAACACGACAATTCCAGTTTCAGGTGATGACACAATAGTGAAGACATAGATGTGTGTATTATATTCCATTTCTGCTAATAAATCCCCTAAAATGCTACACAGTGTTCCTTTAAAATACGATAAATTCTCCTAAATCCCTCGAACGAGCCACTTAAGAACGTTGGTACGAGTTGTTCCAGTTTACCTTCAATGAAATGCGGTTGGATGGATAGTCGGGATCAATAACAATAGTAGAAGATGAGATGGATGTGAGTCAATGGCAGCAGCGTGACTTGTTGTCCCTCTCGGTGTCTCAGGTGTCAGTCTGCGTCGGCAGGTCAGAGACGCCACAGTCGAGGTTCTGGACGGCGTCGCACAGCTGGTGGAGATCATCCTGAGCTCACCGCTCCAGAGGTGTGTACACACACACACACACACACACACACACACACAGACACACAGACACAGACCAGGGTCCACTCCTTCTGTTCTTACCTTTCACAATAAAAGCCCTAGACATTATATTTGCAGGAGGGTGTTTTGCTTTTTCGTTTTGTTTACTCGTCACACCCCTGTTGTGTAAAGACCTTAAATCAGACCAAGTGGCTTTAGAAGGTGCATCTACTAAATACTGACTTGGGGAGGGTGAATACGTGTATTATTTGTTTAATATTTGTAATTAATTTAGAAAATGTTGTAAAGATCTGTTCACTTTGACGCTGAGAGATAATTTTCTGTTCATTAATGACAGCGGTGTCACATTAAATCTACTTTGATTCAGACCTTGAACAACAATAAAACATAAATGGAATTAATTGAATCAAATCAAATAATAATAATTAAATATTAATTCAATCTTTTTTTTTATAGGAACATGTTGTCCAGGAGTATTTTATTTTATTTTTTGTGAGGTAGCTAACCTTTCTGTTTCTCTTCCCTCCTTCTCTCTCTCTTTTTTATTTTAATCTGACCTCCTCTCTTCTGACCTCCTCTTCTTCCTCGTCCTCTTCATCCTCGTCCTCTTCTTCCTCATCCTCCTCTTCCTCTGCTCCCCTCCAGTCTGTCCCAGGAGCAGTTGACATCGACAGGAGGTGTGTGGTCAGCCTGCGACCACTTTGCCCAGTTGCCACAAGGTCAGTAGACTTTTTGTAGTAGTGGTGTTACTGGAGTCGGATACAATAACATACAAGTTACAGTAACAGTAGAGTAAGAAGCTTCAGTAGTGGTTTTACTGGAGTCTGACACAATAACATACAAGTTAAAGTGACCGTAAAGTAAGAAGCTTCAGTAATGGTGTTACTGGAGTCAGACACAATAACATACAAGTTACAGTGACCGTAGAGTAAGAAGCTTCAGTAGTGGTGTTACTGGAGTCAGACACAATAACATACAAGTTACAGTGACCGTAGAGTAAGAAGCTTCAATAGTGGTGTTACTGGAGTCAGACACAATAACATACAAGTTACAGTAACAGTAGAGTAAGAAGCTTCAGTAGTGGAGTTACTGGAGTCAGACACAATAACATACAAGTTACAGTAACAGTAGAGTAAGAAGCTTCAGTAATGGTGTTACTGGAGTCAGACACAATAACATACAAGTTACAGTAACAGTAGAGTAAGAAGCTTCAGTAGTGGTTTTACTGGAGTCTGACACAATAACATACAAGTTAAAGTGACCGTAAAGTAAGAAGCTTCAGTAATGGTGTTACTGGAGTCAGACACAATAACATACAAGTTACAGTGACCGTAGAGTAAGAAGCTTCAGTAGTGGTGTTACTGGAGTCAGACACAATAACATACAAGTTACAGTGACCGTAGAGTAAGAAGCTTCAATAGTGGTGTTACTGGAGTCAGACACAATAACATACAAGTTACAGTAACAGTAGAGTAAGAAGCTTCAGTAGTGGAGTTACTGGAGTCAGACACAATAACATACAAGTTACAGTAACAGTAGAGTAAGAAGCTTCAGTAATGGTGTTACTGGAGTCAGACACAATAACATACAAGTTACAGTAACAGTAGAGTAAGAAGCTTCAGTAGTGGTGTTACTGGAGTCAGACACAATAACATACAAGTTACAGTAACAGTAGAGTAAGAAGCTTCAGTAGTGGTGTTACTGGAGTCAGACACAATAACATACAAGTTACAGTAACAGTAGAGTAAAAAGCTTCAATAGTGGTGTTACTGGAGTCAGACACAATAACATACAAGTTAAAGTGACCGTAAAGTAAGAAGCTTCAGTAATGGTGTTACTGGAGTCAGACACAATAACATACAAGTTACAGTAACAGTAGAGTAAGAAGCTTCAGTAATGGTGTTGCTGGAGTCAGACACAATAACATACAAGTTAAAGTGACCGTAGAGTAAGAAGCTTCAGTAGTGGTGTTACTGGAGTCAGACACAATAACATACAAGTTACAGTGACCGTAGAGTAAGAAGCTTCAGTAGTGGAGTTACTGGAGTCAGACACAATAACATACAAGTTACAGTAACAGTAGAGTAAGAAGCTTCAGTAGTGGTGTTACTGGAGTCAGACACAATAACATACAAGTTACAGTGACCGTAGAGTAAGAAGCTTCAGTAGTGGAGTTACTGGAGTCAGACACAATAACATACAAGTTACAGTAACAGTAGAGTAAGAAGCTTCAGTAGTGGAGTTACTGGAGTCAGACACAATAACATACAAGTTACAGTGACCGTAGAGTAAGAAGCTTCAGTAGTGGTGTTACTGGAGTCAGACACAATAACATACAAGTTACAGTAACAGTAGAGTAAAAAGCTTCAATAGTGGTGTTACTGGAGTCAGACACAATAACATACAAGTTACAGTAACAGTAGAGTAAGAAGCTTCAGTAGTGGTGTTACTGGAGTCAGACACAATAACATACAAGTTACAGTAACAGTAGAGTAAGAAGCTTCAGTAGTGGTGTTACTGGAGTCAGACACAATAACATACAAGTTACAGTAACAGTAGAGTAAGAAGCTTCAGTAGTGGAGTTACTGGAGTCAGACACAATAACATACAAGTTACAGTAACAGTAGAGTAAGAAGCTTCAGTAGTGGAGTTACTGGAGTCAGACACAATAACATACAAGTTACAGTGACAGTAGAGTAAGAAGCTTCAGTAGTGGTGTTACTGGAGTCAGACACAATAACATACAAGTTACAGTAACAGTAGAGTAAGAAGCTTCAGTAGTGGTGTTACTGGAGTCAGACACAATAACATACAAGTTACAGTAACAGTAGAGTAAGAAGCTTCAGTAGTGGAGTTACTGGAGTCAGACACAATAACATACAAGTTACAGTGACCGTAGAGTAAGAAGCTTCAGTAGTGGTGTTACTGGAGTCAGACACAATAACATACAAGTTACAGTAACAGTAGAGTAAAAAGCTTCAATAGTGGTGTTACTGGAGTCAGACACAATAACATACAAGTTACAGTAACAGTAGAGTAAGAAGCTTCAGTAGTGGTGTTACTGGAGTCAGACACAATAACATACAAGTTACAGTAACAGTAGAGTAAGAAGCTTCAGTAGTGGTGTTACTGGAGTCAGACACAATAACATACAAGTTACAGTAACAGTAGAGTAAGAAGCTTCAGTAGTGGAGTTACTGGAGTCAGACACAATAACATACAAGTTACAGTGACAGTAGAGTAAGAAGCTTCAGTAGTGGTGTTACTGGAGTCAGACACAATAACATACAAGTTACAGTAACAGTAGAGTAAGAAGCTTCAGTAGTGGAGTTACTGGAGTCAGACACAATAACATACAAGTTACAGTGACCGTAGAGTAAGAAGCTTCAGTAGTGGTGTTACTGGAGTCAGACACAATAACATACAAGTTACAGTAACAGTAGAGTAAAAAGCTTCAATAGTGGTGTTACTGGAGTCAGACACAATAACATACAAGTTACAGTAACAGTAGAGTAAGAAGCTTCAGTAGTGGTGTTACTGGAGTCAGACACAATAACATACAAGTTACAGTAACAGTAGAGTAAGAAGCTTCAGTAGTGGTGTTACTGGAGTCAGACACAATAACATACAAGTTACAGTAACAGTAGAGTAAGAAGCTTCAGTAGTGGAGTTACTGGAGTCAGACACAATAACATACAAGTTACAGTAACAGTAGAGTAAGAAGCTTCAGTAGTGGTGTTACTGGAGTCAGACACAATAACATACAAGTTACAGTAACAGTAGAGTAAGAAGCTTCAGTAGTGGTGTTACTGGAGTCAGACACAATAACATACAAGTTACAGTAACAGTAGAGTAAGAAGCTTCAGTAGTGGTGTTACTGGAGTCAGACACAATAACATACAAGTTACAGTAACAGTAGAGTAAGAAGCTTCAGTAGTGGTGTTACTGGAGTCAGACACAATAACATACAAGTTACAGTAACAGTAGAGTAAGAAGCTTCAGTAGTGGTGTTACTGGAGTCAGACACAATAACATACAAGTTACAGTAACAGTAGAGTAAAAAGCTTCAATAGTGGTGTTACTGGAGTCAGACACAATAACATACAAGTTAAAGTGACCGTAAAGTAAGAAGCTTCAGTAATGGAGTTACTGGAGTCAGACACAATAACATACAAGTTACAGTAACAGTAGAGTAAGAAGCTTCAGTAGTGGAGTTACTGGAGTCAGACACAATAACATACAAGTTACAGTGACCGTAGAGTAAGAAGCTTCAGTAGTGGTGTTACTGGAGTCAGACACAATAACATACAAGTTACAGTAACAGTAGAGTAAGAAGCTTCAGTAGTGGAGTTACTGGAGTCAGACACAATAACATACAAGTTACAGTAACAGTAGAGTAAGAAGCTTCAGTAGTGGAGTTACTGGAGTCAGACACAATAACATACAAGTTACAGTAACAGTAGAGTAAGAAGCTTCAATAGTGGTGTTACTGGAGTCAGACACAATAACATACAAGTTAAAGTGACCGTAAAGTAAGAAGCTTCAGTAATGGTGTTACTGGAGTCAGACACAATAACATACAAGTTACAGTAACAGTAGAGTAAGAAGCTTCAGTAATGGTGTTGCTGGAGTCAGACACAATAACATACAAGTTAAAGTGACTGTAGAGTAAGAAGCTTCAGTAGTGGTGTTACTGGAGTCAGACACAATAACATACAAGTTACAGTGACCGTAGAGTAAGAAGCTTCAGTAGTGGTGTTACTGGAGTCAGACACAATAACATACAAGTTACAGTAACAGTAGAGTAAGAAGCTTCAGTAGTGGAGTTACTGGAGTCAGACACAATAACATACAAGTAACAGTAGAGTAAGAAGCTTCAGTAATGGTGTTACTGGAGTCAGACACAATAACATACAAGTTACAGTAACAGTAGAGTAAGAAGCTTCAGTAGTGGAGTTACTGGAGTCAGACACAATAACATACAAGTTACAGTAACAGTAGAGTAAGAAGCTTCAGTAGTGGTGTTACTGGAGTCAGACACAATAACATACAAGTTACAGTAACAGTAGAGTAAGAAGCTTCAGTAGTGGAGTTACTGGAGTCAGACACAATAACATACAAGTTACAGTGACCGTAGAGTAAGAAGCTTCAGTAGTGGTGTTACTGGAGTCAGACACAATAACATACAAGTTACAGTAACAGTAGAGTAAGAAGCTTCAGTAGTGGAGTTACTGGAGTCAGACACAATAACATACAAGTTACAGTAACAGTAGAGTAAGAAGCTTCAGTAGTGGAGTTACTGGAGTCAGACACAATAACATACAAGTTACAGTAACAGTAGAGTAAGAAGCTTCAGTAGTGGAGTTACTGGAGTCAGACACAATAACATACAAGTTACAGTAACAGTAGAGTAAGAAGCTTCAGTAGTGGTGTTACTGGAGTCAGACACAATAACATACAAGTTACAGTAACAGTAGAGTAAGAAGCTTCAGTAGTGGAGTTACTGGAGTCAGACACAATAACATACAAGTTACAGTAACAGTAGAGTAAGAAGCTTCAGTAATGGTGTTACTGGAGTCAGACACAATAACATACAAGTTACAGTGACCGTAGAGTAAGAAGCTTCAGTAGTGGTGTTACTGGAGTCAGACACAATAACATACAAGTTACAGTAACAGTAGAGTAAAAAGCTTCAATAGTGGTGTTACTGGAGTCAGACACAATAACATACAAGTTACAGTAACAGTAGAGTAAGAAGCTTCAGTAGTGGTGTTACTGGAGTCAGACACAATAACATACAAGTTACAGTAACAGTAGAGTAAGAAGCTTCAGTAGTGGTGTTACTGGAGTCAGACACAATAACATACAAGTTACAGTAACAGTAGAGTAAGAAGCTTCAGTAGTGGAGTTACTGGAGTCAGACACAATAACATACAAGTTACAGTGACAGTAGAGTAAGAAGCTTCAGTAGTGGTGTTACTGGAGTCAGACACAATAACATACAAGTTACAGTAACAGTAGAGTAAGAAGCTTCAGTAGTGGTGTTACTGGAGTCAGACACAATAACATACAAGTTACAGTAACAGTAGAGTAAGAAGCTTCAGTAGTGGAGTTACTGGAGTCAGACACAATAACATACAAGTTACAGTGACCGTAGAGTAAGAAGCTTCAGTAGTGGTGTTACTGGAGTCAGACACAATAACATACAAGTTACAGTAACAGTAGAGTAAAAAGCTTCAATAGTGGTGTTACTGGAGTCAGACACAATAACATACAAGTTACAGTAACAGTAGAGTAAGAAGCTTCAGTAGTGGTGTTACTGGAGTCAGACACAATAACATACAAGTTACAGTAACAGTAGAGTAAGAAGCTTCAGTAGTGGTGTTACTGGAGTCAGACACAATAACATACAAGTTACAGTAACAGTAGAGTAAGAAGCTTCAGTAGTGGAGTTACTGGAGTCAGACACAATAACATACAAGTTACAGTGACCGTAGAGTAAGAAGCTTCAGTAGTGGTGTTACTGGAGTCAGACACAATAACATACAAGTTACAGTAACAGTAGAGTAAGAAGCTTCAGTAGTGGAGTTACTGGAGTCAGACACAATAACATACAAGTTACAGTAACAGTAGAGTAAGAAGCTTCAGTAGTGGTGTTACTGGAGTCAGACACAATAACATACAAGTTACAGTAACAGTAGAGTAAGAAGCTTCAGTAGTGGTGTTAATGGAGTCAGACACAATAACATACAAGTTACAGTAACAGTAGAGTAAGAAGCTTCAGTAGTGGAGTTACGGGCAGCCTGCAGGTGGTGATGTTGAACTGAAAGTCTCATTATACATTTCTGTGTATAACATGTAAAGTAAAGTACAGTAATATGTAGTTTCTTTAGACTTTACTTTATTAAAACAAGTAGCCGTCAGATCATCCTCAATTAATAAGGAGGTTGTGTGTGAATGGAGAGTTTACATTAGGGATCAGCAAAGGGTGTGTGTGTGTGTGTGTGTGTGTGTGTGTGTGTGTGTGTGTGTGTGTGTGTGTGTGTGTGTGTGCGCTTGTATTCTTCATTCATATTTACGATAAAATTAAACAGATGAAGTATGATAGCAAAGATTAAAAGCAGAGACGGTTACATTACCTTTCAAATTAAAAGCTCACAGATCACATAGAGTGATGTCATTCCTGTAGTGTGTTGAAAGAGTGTGACACACTGCATAGACTCAAGTACTCGCCGATACCTGGTCCAACATTTTAGGCTGTAATGGAGGCATTCTGGTACCAGAACAACTTTAGTTGTTTAGTTATGTCGGGCTTTATAAACAAGTGAAATGACTTTAAAATCAACTCTAAAGATGTAGTCGGGTTCATTCGGGTGTCGTTGTATAGTTCTGCTCCGGTTCCTCTTCACACTGACTTGTTACAAACAAACCAAGAGGAGTGGTGACTCCTGGATGAGACCGTTTCGGTGATTTGTCATCCTGCATCATCAGGACCCATGTGGGGAAACAAGTCTATTAGCACTTAATGCTTCTCATGTGTATATTTATGCTTTCTGATGATCACCTTATTATAAGCATTAAGTAGTATTAGACAGCTAATCAACTGCATGTGATGACTAAGGACTAACCGGCAGAAACAACAAGGAGTCCTGTACGGACATGGTTCAAGGTGTTTACTGTCATCGCTGTCACACTCTGTTTAATTAACTTACTAAGTAAACAGATTAATTCACAAGCGCAGCAGTTTTGACACCTGTTGACCTTTTAATCATGGAAAATTATACAGTGCCAATAATAACATTGCTTCTTACTCACAATCAGAAACGGTTAATTGCATAACAAGTATGTTTGCACGTACGAGGAATTTGACCTGTGATCGTTGCATGACAATGAACACAGTAGAATATGATAAACAAACAAGATAAGAGTGCATTTAAATAAGTCTGGTATTAAAGAGTTGAGTGTCTATTTAAAGTCAATAGTTGTACAGCGATGTGTACATTTATGTCATCGTCCTGTCGATGCAACAGATTTCACAAACAGCAGATTGATTTGTTATTAGCTTAGCTTCATGCTACAATCACAGAGACCCGTCTATTCAAGAGGTCTCGGTTCTGCTCTCGGGTTTGTTTGACAGCTTTTCCACACCCGCCTAGACGAACCGCACCAACCGGGGAAACCAGATCGGACATCTTTTTATCAGGCTGGACGTGAAAGCCCCCTGAACGATATAAAGAACAATGTTCCTCGTGTGAAGTCATGAGCAGAGTGAAGGGTTCAGTGATACTGATACGACCCTGGCTGCAGGACAAGTGGAGACGAAATGTGCAGAGCTGCATGTGTGAGGAGGACTGGTTAATCCCGTTTTATACATGAGAGGGTTTGACTCTTTCCAGAGCTGAATGTGGTCACAGTGAATCAACACAAAGTATAGATTGTTTGCATTCATTTCCTGTGTTACTGTATTTAAAACCACGACATATCCTGACTGATCACAACTATTAAGAATCATAAGATATTATTTATTATTTTATTTATTTAATGACACCGTCAGTTTCTCAAGAGATTATAAAAATGTAATTTAATGTTATTAAACAAAATTAGTTTGCTAAGATGATTTGTTACAGATGAGTCTGTATAAGTGAGGACTGTGAATATGATAACGAAAACGTGTTTACGTGTATTTTCATGTTATTTCTTGAATGTTATTGCAAGAATTCAATTACAAGTTTATTGATGTAAAAACGTGTGTGTGTGTGTGTGTGTGTGTGTGTGTGTGTGTGTGTGTGTGTGTGTGTGTGTGTGTGTGTGTGTGTGTGTGTGTGTGTGTGTGTGTGTGTGTGTGTGTGTGTGTGTGTGTGTGTGTGTGTTCTACAGATAATAAGGCGGCTGTGTTGATGGTTCTGTCTGATCAGATTGGAGTTGTGAGAGATGCCATAGAGGAAATAGAGCAGGTACACACACACACACACACACACTGAGACTTGTGTTAGAGGCCTTCATGCCCCAATTAGCTCTGTTGTATAAATTATTCCCCCTCCTCAGGCGTTGTCCGAGGCCCAGGACCCGTTCAGTGACGTCCTCGACAACGACCAGGAGCCTCGAGGCAACCAGGACACCTACTGGTCAGAGAAGGACCGGCGCGTGATCGGTCCGTGCCAGGGGCTGATGAAGGCGTCGGCGGCGTGCCTGAGGAAGCTGACGTCGGCCGTCAAAGCCAACGGAGACGTCACCACGTCTCAGAACCTCGCTCAGCTCGACGACCTGGCTGATATCACCAAGGAAATCAGTCCTGGGTAGGAACACACACACACACACACACACACACACACACACACACACACACACACACACACACACACACACACACACACACACACAGAAAATAAAATTGTTATAAACTAAAAATGGATTCAGTTCTCATGCGCTGTAAATTCTTCTTCTCTCCTACACACCTTTAACCGGAGACTTTTAGACAGTTTAAATGAGACGTTCTTATGGATCCATACTGATGTTCCTGCTGATTGTGATGAGCACCCGGTCCCCCTCCATGACACAGAGCAAAGAGCTGAGCCCGCTTACCCGATCAGAACACACCCGGTGTGTTGGTCCCGTTTCGCCCCGTCCCACACATATTTCTTCACCGCCTACTGTGATGCCACATGAGTGACATTTCAAACTATGCCAAGCATGTTAATGTTAAGTAACAGCCGGTTCACCCCGCCCTGCCCTAGAATCTGTCACTACGTGAATCCAGGTCCCCTGAGCTTAAAGGGAATGACCCACAGCTTGCTCAATTGTCTCTAACTTACCAAAGCAAAATTAAAGATAAATACCAATAATGAAGCATAAAAACCAACACAAAAAATACAAATTCAAAAAGTGAACCCATTAAAGAAGTGCCTTAAACTTGCATTCTCTCTAGTGTCCACCAGGGGGCGACTCCTCTGGTTGTATAGAAGTCTAGTCTAAAATGACTATTTCTCTCTTGATTTATTCCCTCAGTAAACATTGTAAACATGAGTTTATGGTCTCAATCTCTAGTTTACAGTCTTCTTCAATACAGCATGATGTTCATTTAGTACATTATGGTCCATTTAGAGTCAAACAGACCATAAAGCAGGAGATGCTTTAGGGCGGGGCTTACCGTGATTGACAGGTCTCTACCACGGCGTTGTCCGTGTTTTCGTCTTAGAACTTTAACTCTTTCACGGTGTGTTTTCAGTTCATTAAAGTTAATTGTAACATTTTGGTCGCCTCAAAATGAATAAGCGTTTGGTTGTGCTTGACTCCGCCCTCTCTCGTCACTTCTGGTTGCCAAAAGCCAAGATGGCGACGTCCAAAAAATGAGCAACGCCCACAAACGTCTAAGATGAAGCTTTGAAATTGTCCGTTTTTCCTTCAAACACTTATTGGAATGTAATTTTGACTTTATGGATGTATGAGTATTTAGCATCTCCAAGGACAAAAAAAGAAAAAGAAAACATGTCGATTTAAATATTGACGTCGACACTTTTTCAGCTTCGATGTCATCAATACTGCCGACTAATTACAGCAGCCCTACATCAGACCCTCACCAGCAATAAACTGCTTATTTGTATTTTTCATTATCAAAGTGGAATATAATAATTTGACAAAATGAAACACTCATGACAACAAATCTCTGTCTCTTGCTGTCTTTTAGTCTTGATGATCTGGCTCTGTGCCTCTACCCACCAATGGACTACAGCGGAGTGGAGAACAACGTAAGACACACACACACACTCGCACATTGAAACACACACAAACACACTCGCACGTACACATCCCATCATTACTAATAATGAAACAAAGTCAACAGTTTCTGAGTCAGGTTCAGTTTCATGGGATCAGCCCGTATGAAGCAGATCACCTCAGGTCTCATTTAACCGTTGTGTCATTTTTGGCGTACGTGCATTTCCTCTTTGAACGTACTCAAACATTTAGTTTGGATCCTGCACTGTTCTGTTAATGAGAGCCCTGAATTCTTTCTAGTAATCTGTGAATATTTTGGAGATGCCTCATCTTGTTCTTGTGTTTCACTCAAGCACGTTTTGGCTTGATTTCTTGAATGTGACGGCGTGTCGCCCGGAGCGACAGGTCTGAAGAAACTGAACTAGCTAAGACACTGGAAGACAATCAAACGTGTGAACATTACACTCACAATACAAAATGCAATGAAATGTCTTTTTATTGATCAACCATGTAAATAATCAATAATGTATTCATCATCATCATGCATTATTTAGACGATAGAGAGGGCAGAATTACCCAGGTAAACTAGGTACAGTATTCCAGTCGCTCAATCTTAGTCACTCCTGTTACCCATCAAACGACCAAACAACAGTCTTAGATTTAGAAAGATTGAACATAGTGAATTTGTATTTGTTTAAAAAGTAAAGAGGGTCGCCATCTCCTGCAGCAGACCGGCATCTTACCAGTTGTTCTTTGATCATTTTGGCATTTCTTTCTGGTCAGGGAGGAGTTGTGTTAGCTGGAACTCCTCTGTGATTACAAAACAAAAGAATTGGCAGATAAGTCTGTGCAATTAGAAAGACATCATGCATCAACCGCAGTGAGCTGGTTAGAGCCTGGGGCGACGGTATTCTTTAACATTTGTGTGAAGTCAAACCTCCACCATGTCCGTACACCATAGTTTTACATTACGGTCATTTAGCAGACTTACAGTTCAGTTCTATCTACACACCGTAGACGCAGCTACGGGAGACATGTTGGGGTTAAGTGTCTTGCTCAAGGACACATTGACATGAGACTAGCAGAGGGGATCGAACCGCCGACCCTCTGATTGAAAGGCGGCCCTGCTCTCCACTTAGCCACTTAGGCCCCCCCCCCCCCCCGGTTTTGAGAAGCAGACAAAGAGTACCAGCACGGGAGCAAAGCTTTATGCCGACACAGTGACAAATAAGAGGAAAGCAGTCGACACGGAGGGAGAGGCAATAGTCGATTGTTCAGACTCGAGCAGCTTTCGTTCAGAAAACGATGTCAAGAAGAAGTGGAAAGACCTCCAGAGCCAGATGAAGAAAGAAGTGTAAAGAAATAGTCCCATCATTGTCACCGCTTTTCCTTTACGTCAGGCAGCTTATTCCAACGAGGAACTGAATCTGTCATATTTGAGACAAATATAAATGGATGATTTCCCATCTGATCCGAATGGTATCCTTTACTTCTGCGTGGTGCTTTTTTAATGTACCGGTAAATCTCTAAAAATGACCTGCGCCAAAGTTTTCTTTTACAGAATCAATTCACCCCATAATTAAAGAATGACGTCATCTCTTACTCTTTTCTAGTCGTACACAGAAACGCAGATCGTTTGGGTTTATTTCACATGAATGGTATTTCATTTGTAGAACTTTAAAAAACGACTTATATTATTATATATCCAACGGGAGTCTCAGCTTTAACAAACAATGTTCAGGATAATCCACAAAATTCACTCTCAGTGGTTTTAACAGGGGACTATTTCTTGTGTAGGAAAGTAGTTCACAGTGCAATGAGTCCAGACACAGAGGCCAAACTTGTGTTGAAGGAGAATCCTTCCTGCTGATGCTGACAGATCATGTGGTGGGTGGTTGTGTTGATTCAGTGTCGACATGAAGTTATTGTGCCAACTGCTAATGTGTTCACACGCCCCGACCTGTCTGCTGCCTTGTAGATTCTTTTTAGAGCAGGTTAAGGTAGACATTAACATTCTCTAAACCTAACATGTCTTTATCTTTACAGGTGTCTAAATTGGCGTCATTGTTAAAGAAGGTTCTGGAGATCATCAGGTAACATTGATTATTCTCTCACATCATACACATTTCAGACTAGGGGTGCATCGTTCAGGGAATATTCAAGGTGGAAACTTTCCAGTGGAATTAATGGGAAATAAAAGGAATAAAATGAGGTAAAGGGTTTATTTGCCCTGGTTTTATTTACCATGTCATTCCGGATCATAAGCAGACTTCCTGTATGTGACTGAAGTGTGCAGCTGAATGCAGTGCATGGTCACAATTCAATGACATTGGCACATTTTTAACCAAAACATGCCATAAGACCTGCTTTTGTTTTTTGCATTTATCCAACTAATTAGTTCACTATTAAAAGGTTGGATTTTCATATTGAAATTCCCAAACTTAACTTCAAATGGCTTCAAATCGACTCCGTCAGCCAGTTCTGCTTCCAGCGATGGATGAATTCTAAATTCCTGATGGGAGCAGCTCTGTCTGCAGTCAGAGTGTGAGAAACATGTGGGTGGTGAGACTGTAATCTGATCTTATCAGATCAGAGTAAACAAAACAAGATTCCTTCTGTGACTGATGGGAGCTTAACAGAAACTTTATTTATGATTGTCTTTATCTTTATCTTTTTCTCTACTTATTCCACCTGAACAGGTCCAGTCATGTGTGTGGAGAATCACAGCTGACCTGGGTTCAGTTCTTAGATGGAGCCGTCGATCACAACCTGCAGAAAGCCAAAGACCTCATTCAGCAGGACAGCTAGTTTGTGTGTGTGTGTGTGTGTGTGTGTGTGTGTGTGTGTGTGTGTGTGTGTGTGTGTGTGTGTGTGTGTGTGTGTGTGTGTGTGTGTGTGTGTGTGTGTGTGTGTGTACAGCATATGAGAATTAAAAGGAAGGACTGGTGTCCTCACATGAACTCCTTGTGTGTCACTTGTCTCTGGAGAGATCAGACCAGACATGGGTAGAGTCAGACAGAATAGATCTGGAGAGATCAGACCAGACATGGGTAGAATCAGACAGAATAGATCTGGAGAGATCAGACCAGACATGGGTAGAGTCAGACAGAATAGATCTGGTAGAAGACGATGCTGATTATTGAGCTACAGAGTTGCTGATAAAGATCAGCTCCTCCACTCCCCATTGATAAATAGACATTCTTACCACTGGGAGTTGTCCAGTGATCAACAATGCGGAACAAAGCATTTCATGTCATGTCATCACTAAAAAACGGTTGAAAACATTTCGGCAGTGTTGCACAAAATAAGTTGAGCGTCATTGTGGACATGAAGGACATTAATGCAGAACAACAATCAAAAGATCCTGTTGCTGTCTAACTGCTGGGTGTGCCGATCAGCAACTGTTTGTTACCACGTTTGCCAAATCAACTGAAAGGAGCCAACCCCATTTCTTATCATTCAGAACAGAGTTACAAAGGTTAGAGGTTGAACTCTTTCCCCAATGAACTGAAACGACCCTTCCAGACCCCGATACGTCGTCAGTAGTCGTCGATTGCAGAAAACAGACGAGCCGCTTCAGGACAGAATAGCGGTTCTCTGTCGGCTGGAAACCCGCACTTTTTTCTGTTTGTTATAAATAAAAGGTATATTGCCTTTTAAAAATCATCCATTTGGAATAACAGTAACAAGAATTGGGACACGCCCACGTGTGAGCGAGCAACAATGGTATGAAATAGTTTAGAAAAAGAAATGATGCATATGTATGGATACAAGACAATGTAATGTTAACGTTTTAATCATTGATCGCAGCCGCTCCCAGTCATTCCTGTGAGTTTCCACTGCATGAAGATGAACCAGTTTAGTAACCAGACTGCAGTTGACAGTAGTTTGGTAACCCAAGCATTATCATCTAAAATGCCATTTAGCAATGCAACGCTGCCACGCTGCCATACCGGTTGGTGGTTATGTGATATCTGGGTTGGCCTTGTGAGGTCTTTTAAGTACAGTAAAACCCTGTAGGTCACCTGTCAATGCACCGCTGACTGTCTGCCAGTGCGCACTTCACCATCTTCACACCTACTCTTCTAAGAGGGGAACTTGGAAAGATGACAGAGGAAACTAAAGAGTCTAGTAAGTACACAAAGGTTATCTGTTTTGCCTAATTTATACTTCTGCAGAAATAACTGTACGCTCCAGTTACCTCACATTCTGTAAAACAAAAAGCCTACTTGTAGGCCCATGAGCTCCTCATCATCTTTCATATCTCATTTTTATTTATCAGCCATGGAGTTGTGTTGTGCCAAACCTTTATGCAACTATTACCACACGCTTATCACATTAATCAAACACCGCCTGACAGAGGATTTTGCAACCGTGGGTTCAGTTCTATATGTATCTGTATTTATGTTCAGTTCTATATGTATCTGTATTTATGTTCAGTTCTATATGTAGCTGTATTTATGTTCAGTTCTATATGTAGCTGTATTTAGGTTCAGTTCTATATGTAGCTGTATTTATGTTCAGTTCTATATGTAGCTGTATTTATGTTCAGTTCTATATGTAGCTGTATTTAGGTTCAGTTCTATATGTAGCTGTATTTATGTTCAGTTCTATATGTAGTTGTATTTATGTTCAGTTCTATATGTAGCTGTATTTTTGTTCAGTTCTATATGTAGCTGTATTTTTGTTCAGTTCTATATGTAGCTGTATTTTTGTTCAGTTCTATATGTAGCTGTATTTAGGTTCAGTTCTATATGTAGCTGTATTTAGGTTCAGTTCTATATGTAGCTGTATTTATGTTCAGTTCTATATGTAGCTGTATTTATGTTCAGTTCTATATGTAGCTGTATTTATGTTCAGTTCTATATGTAGCTGTATTTAGGTTCAGTTCTATATGTAGCTGTATTTAGGTTCAGTTCTATATGTAGCTGTATTTATGTTCAGTTCTATATGTAGCTGTATTTAGGTTCAGTTCTATATGTAGCTGTATTTAGGTTCAGTTCTATATGTAGCTGTATTTAGGTTCAGTTCTATATGTAGCTGTATTTATGTTCAGTTCTATATGTAGCTGTATTTTTGTTCAGTTCTATATGTAGCTGTATTTTTGTTCAGTTCTATATGTAGCTGTATTTATGTTCAGTTCTATATGTAGCTGTATTTTTGTTCAGTTCTATATGTAGCTGTATTTTTGTTCAGTTCTATATGTAGCTGTATTTATGTTCAGTTCTATATGTAGCTGTATTTATGTTCAGTTCTATATGTAGCTGTATTTATGTTCAGTTCTATATGTAGCTGTATTTAGGTTCAGTTCTATATGTAGCTGTATTTAGGTTCAGTTCTATATGTAGCTGTATTTATGTTCAGTTCTATATGTAGCTGTATTTAGGTTCAGTTCTATATGTAGCTGTATTTAGGTTCAGTTCTATATGTAGCTGTATTTAGGTTCAGTTCTATATGTAGCTGTATTTTTGTTCAGTTCTATATGTAGCTGTATTTTTGTTCAGTTCTATATGTAGCTGTATTTATGTTCAGTTCTATATGTAGCTGTATTTATGTTCAGTTCTATATGTAGCTGTATTTAGGTTCAGTTCTATATGTAGCTGTATTTAGGTTCAGTTCTATATGTAGCTGTATTTTTGTTCAGTTCTATATGTAGCTGTATTTTTGTTCAGTTCTATATGTAGCTGTATTTATGTTCAGTTCTATATGTAGCTGTATTTTTGTTCAGTTCTATATGTAGCTGTATTTTTGTTCAGTTCTATATGTAGCTGTATTTAGGTTCAGTTCTATATGTAGCTGTATTTATGTTGTTGTTTTCTGCCTGAGGGAAGTGTTTGGTTCTTGAGCTGCTTGATTCTGCACCATGTTCAACATCTAGTTTGCGTCTGTGTTGTTTGGTGCTGAGCAGGAAACATGCAGCAGGCTTATCAAAGTTTGTTTAGTTGAAAAGGGATGCTCCTGTGATGATGATGATGATGATGATGATGAAACTGAAAACTAAAAGAAAAGAAGCCGAGGCTAAAATGCTCCATAGAACTGAATAGTGAGGTAATAATTCTCTGTTGGTTTGTCACAACAAAGCATCATCGTTCACGTTAAACTTAAACTACATCCACACTAAACACTCTTTTTTTTTAATCACTACGATCTCCATACGCACAAGTGTTTCAGCACTGTTTCAGAAATAATCTCCGTCCATAACTATATATTGTATATATAAGTGGACGTTGTCATCATGACGTCACCCATTGGTTTGTGGACTGCTGTTTTGAAGACTCGAGTTTGGCGATTTCCCAGTGGCCACTTGGCTTTTTTGCAACCAATGAACTGCTTTTTGTCGTGGAAAAAAAATCTTTTTAACCTCCCTGTGAGAAATAAATCAGGTGACGAACTTCGTAAAGTATTAAAATCATATTTAATGAACAGACAATTTGTAATAATTCAGCTGAATGGATAGAGCTTTTTCCCCACAGATGGTTCAGAGTTCCAACAACAAGGAACATTATAACAAAGTATAATATGCACATTATCTAATTTGGGTTAAAATGAATATATGCAGGTTTAAGCCATACAAGTTATAACTAAGAGAATGGTATGATACATTTTTCCAACACTTTTAAGACACATTGGCTTTACTCAGCCGAACCGGAGCTTGCCGCCTGATAAAAAGGTCCATACTAACATGACCATTCACGTACATCGGCATGCGCATGTTGTTGTAAAGAGGAAGCAGATTGTCTAATCTGTCATTGGTTGCTTAGTTACAGAAAAGACAACGTATTATTGTAATTTCTATGAAAAAAAGGTCTTGGTCTTATTCATTTGATCCACTGTTAATGTAAAAGGAAATTCACATGAAAGTGCAGCTTTAAGGTTTAAAACACCAAAAAGCAACAATAAAAACTAAACTTCAAATCTAAATTTTTTTTTCAATTAAAAATGCATAAAAAATATTAAATAAAAAAAAATGCATGGTATAGTTAAATAGAATAGTATTAAATTAACTAACTAAACAGTAGTGCAAAGATTACCCAACAGCAAACAAACAGTGTAGCAGTGTTACAGTCTTTAGCCGGGGCTGATTTATTATAAAGTCTTATTGCAGTTGGCAGGAATGTTCTCTGCTGTCTCTGCAGTAGGTGGAGAGGGTGCTCCAGGTTATCCACTATGGATGGTCTGAGGGTTGGCACGCTTTTCCAGGCTGTTTTCCAGCATTGGTCTTCTTCTCTCGTCCCGTCCCGTTTCGCCCCGTCCCACACATATTTCTTCACCGCCTACTGTGATGCCACATGAGTGACATTTCAAACTATGCCAAGCATGTTAATGTTAAGTAACAGCCGGTTCACCCCGCCCTGCCCTAGAATCTGTCACTACGTGAATCCTGGTCGCTCTGCTCCCTCCCCTGAGCTTAAAGGGAATGACCCACAGCTGGCTCAATTGTCTCTAACTTACCAAAGCAAAATTAAAGATAAATACCGATAATGAAGCATAAAAACCAACACAAAAAATACAAATTCAAAAAGTGAATCCATTAAAGAAGTGCCTTAAACTTTCATTCTCTCTAGTGTCCACCAGGGGGCGACTCCTCTGGTTGTATAGAAGTCTAGTCTAAAATGACTCTACTTCTCTCTTGATTTATTCCCTCAGTAAACATTGTAAACATGAGTTTATGGTCTCAATCTCTAGTTTACAGTCTTCTTCAATACAGCATGATGTTCATTTAGTACATTATGGTCCATTTAGAGTCAAACAGACCTTAAAGCAGGGGATGCTTTAGGGGCGGGGCTACACGCTGATTGACAGGTCTCTACCACGGTGTTATCTGGTCTGTGAGTTATCCGTGTTTTTGTCTTACAACTTCAACCCTTTCACAGGGTGTTTTCTGTAACATTTTGGTTCACTAAAAATGTCTTATTTAGCATTTGGTTTACTTGGTTCCATTTTTCGTCAGTTGAGCGACTGCTACAGTGCTGAAAAATCATCACACATTTTTTTTGTTTTAATATTCATTTGGTGAGATAAAAATGTTGTTAAATGTTGTATTTTTTGCTTTTGGCCTTATATTAATTTCCAGTGTTCATCTTTTGTAACTTCGTTCCCTTGTTACGTTCGACTTGCAGCGTTTCTTCATTTGCGTTCTGTATTTGCGGTGCGTATGTTTTATGTATGTGTTGTCAAACTGTTTCTTGGTTCTTGGTTATGTCAACTTTAAGAATTATATTTGATCCATGCAAATTATTTAAATCATGGTCACTATCTGTTTGTTTGTCACAGATGAACGAGATCTTTGCTTTTTCTACTTGGAGATTTTATAAAAAGTAGATAATGATGAAGTCAAATATCAACGACATCAAATAAATAAAAGAGTTGCTCGCCATGTCTTTTAGTAACCTGAAGCTTTACTCTGTTAACCTGTTCATGTTTGTGTGTTTTTATTTTCTTTCAGTCTTTAAAGGAGTGGACCTCCACCCTAAAGTCAACAACTTTGTACACCACACCAGTGAAATCTCACTGGATCAGCTGATTGTGCGGCGAGGCCAACCCTTCAAAGTGACAATTAATCTGAGTCAACCTTTCAACCAAAACCTTTACCCACTCGCCATCTGTGCAGCAACAGGTCGGTCTTTCATTAAATTAGTTGTTAGAACAAAACTCATTTTGTTTGTCGATACTGTTTCCCCTGAACATTCATTCTTCAATAATTCTGTAAGAATTTCCTGAAAATTTGACCACATTTGCTCATAACCTGATCGAAAAATCAAATCAAACAAAACAGAATAATGTAATAATTCTACCAATAATGTAGTAAAATGTCCAAAACCTGTTACAAAAACATTATAGATGATGATGAAATATAATGTAATACCTTTCAGGTATATTTTTTTACTTTTATGGAGAAAAAAAAGTTGACCTTAATATTTAATTACATTTAAAATTAGAAACTTTTAGATCTTTACTTGTGTTGGGAATTCCATTGTCAGATTCCTGTGAGCGCACACCCTCATTGTTGTGCTCTGGAAAATGTCATTAGGTATTACATAATCAGTAAACATGTTATTAAAATATCAGTCGGGACATTCTGTTGCATTATTGGGTTTAATTACATTTTCCATCAGGTTAAATGCAAATGTTGGAATCATTAGGTAAAGACAGGTCTTCAAGCTTTACTCTATTTTCTCTTTTTTTGGTCTTTTCAAGGGATTTTCAGTGTTTTAACTTGTATTGTTTAGTTATAAATATATAACAGTATTGTTACAACAGTGAATAAATGTCTGACAGGAAAACATCCGACCGAGGAGCAGGGGACGCTGTCGTTCTTCAGTCTCCCAGGCCTCAAGAAACCTTCTCCATCAGCAAAGGCTGTGTGGAAGGTAGAGTTTCACAAGGACGCCTCCCCGCCAACAGGCCTCCTGGTCCTTACCATCACCCCGCCGGCTGACACCCCCATCGGGGAGTTCAACCTGGTTGTGAAACACCGGGACGAGGAGAAGACGCTGCCAACGCTGGTGGTGCTCTACAACCCCTGGTGCTCCGGTAGGTCTAGTACTAAAAACCACACCGTTAAAACGCTCTGGTACAAGAAAAAGCCCTGTGTGGAAATGTTATATGTTGTAGTTAAACTTGAAACAATCATGTTTTATAAAATCGTATCTTTTTTTGGGGAGGATTTTGATTCTTTAAGTAGCTAGTAATTAAAAAACGTATTGACGTTAAAAGGTGCTATTAATATTTCCCTCTGAGATGTCGATAACAAGAAGTAGAATGTTGCATGAAAAGTACCTCCATTTTATACATAAGCTCAGTACTTGCGTAAATGTAGAGTACTTTCTGTAGTTGCAGTCCAACACTGCTTTCTGTCTGTTACTTTTGATACATTAAGTACATTTTGCTGATAATGATCATGTCTTTTTTGCCTCAGTAAGATTTTAAAATGCAAAAGTATTTGAATACTATTTATACTGTAAACTGAATAATATCATCTGTCCGTCTGTATGAATTCACTCTCTGTAGATGACTGGGTGTATATGAAGGAAGAGAAGGAGATAAATGAGTATGTGATGAATGAAAAAGGAATCATCTACAAAGGAAGTAAAAACTACATCTTCCCTATTGACTGGGATTTTGGGCAGGTACTCTTACACACTCACACACACACACACGCGCGCACACACACACACACACACACACACACACACACACACACACACACACACACAGTCGTGTTTCCATCACATTCCATTGACTTACATTAATTTCCCAGAGACTTAGCCTAACCCTAACCATAAACGCTACTTGCCTATTCTTAATCTTCAACCTAAGTTTTACCTAAACATAACCAACCTGTTAAGCCCGACGAACCCAAATTTGGGTCCGCTGCAGCATTTACCGTCAAAAAAAAATAATTAAAAATCTGGGTAAAACAAACAATCTAAGACATTTTTACAAACTCCAAACACCATTCTACACAACTATTGTACGCAAATAAAAGATTTATCATGCACTTATTGTAAGTCGCTTTGGATAAAAGCGTCTGCTAAATGACTGTAATGTAATGTAATGTTATCACAAAATCACGTATTTCTAGCCATAACTCGCTCTTCTCCGAGTTAGCATAACAAAGCTAACGGTTAGCATAGACAACCAAGATAGCAAAAAGCACGAGCATTCGACACAGATTCCAGAACTACCATCAGATTGTCTCTCCGGTAAACCCTCACAAGGCTGTGAGCAAACAAACACCAGAAACACAATGCGTAATATCCTTCAAAATCATCCAAAGCTCCTTACCTTTTCGTTGTTCTCCTGTAAATCTCCGCTTAATTCCATCAACAATATTTCTACGTATTTCCGGTGCGTCTCTGAAATGTCCCCGTGTAGAAACAAGGGTCTGTCTAACAAGGCGCCGTGGGGGAAAAGATTTGATTTTAGGCAATCTTTTGCGCACGTTTCATGTAATGTGCCACGGTTTTACTCCTTACTGGCTAACGCTTCTGTCAATCAAAATCACGATGGGTTTGTTAGATTCTGTGGACTCAGACGCTTTTAAGGCGGGTCCAATGACTGAAATCGACCAACCATAGGCTGAGCTCAGAGACATGGACTGGAAGCCAGACGACAAAATCCCATGGATGACAGACATAAACAGGCTCAGAGAGGATCCAGGCTCTCTAAATGATGTCAAACTGCTGCATATGATAGATTGAACACTATTAGTCATAAAAGATGTGAAATATATAATTATATACTATATAAAATTACAATGGAACAACTGGAACCAAATGACATTTTGGTTGACCTCGGCTGAAATTTCTGCACTCTAATCTCTCTAGCTCTTGAATGCTTCACTTTATCAAAGAAAACATTGTGCAGAGAGACTCTCAACCCATTGGGCTATAATCTGGGAGAAGTTTGAGTTTACAACTACAACATTAAAAAAAATATATCTTATCAAAATTGGATTAATTTTAAATCGGAGATAAAGAATTTCAATTTGTGCTGTGTTCCATCTTAATGTTCTCTTAACCATTAACATATATATATATATATATATATATATATATATATATATATATATATATGCTGATATTTACAAATCTGAACAAATCTCACAAGTGTCAGCTTTCTAAAATATCAAAACTATTAAAATACACCTTATATTTAGACGAAATACACTCTCTTTACTATGGGTATGCAATAATCAAGGAGAGGCCTACAAATAGGCTTAGGGCTTAATTTAAACCAAGTCTTCACCTGAATGTAATGATTTATGTTTTGGGGACATCCATTTTGCCCCCAAAGGGAAGGTGAGTCCCCACAATGTGACTGTGTAAACAGATGTATGTCCTCACAACATTAGTAATACATGTACACACACACGGATACTAGTTACAATTCAATACAATTCAAGAGTGTCTCCTCTCATTCCTTCGGTTCAGTTTGAGGACAAGATGGTGGACATTTGTTTGAAGATTTTGGACCTCAACCACAAACACTTCATTGACCCGGCTGACGACATCTCTGCTCGCTGTAACCCCATCTACGTCGGCCGCGTGATCAGCGCCATGGTAGGACCTGCTCTCTGTGTCCACACACCTTTATAGCAGCAAAGCATTAAAGGGCGGACATTCACCAAAATGTTTTACTTTTTTAAAATCTTTTTTTGCTTAATTATAAAGTTAGAAACTAATAACCCTGTGTGACTGACATTCACAACTTAACGCAGACTTAATAGATTTTTAGAAAGAAATTATAAACCATTATTTTCTCACTTTATAATTAATCATCAGGTCAATTTAAATTTTACAAAGCCGTCAGTTTAACTTTAATCAAATAGTCGTACTGTCAAAAGAACAGCTCTACGGCATCATTGGGCTTCATGCAGTTCCACATATTGAAAGTTGAAATAATAGTTCTGTAAACATTTTTGCCATTAAAGAGCTCAAGTAGAAGACAGTGGATGTATACTAGAAAATGCATTTCCTGCTGAAAATGCGTTGGAATGCTGAAAACTGAAACTAATCGCAAAAAAATTGCTGAATATACAGAAATGGGAGACCACCTGTCTGAAAACTGTTGAATCCCGAAAGCATTAAACTGCACTGCTGAAAACCCTTCTAGTTGAAATGTCTAACTGGCAGACTTGGAAGCTAAACTGTATTGTTGAAAGAAGCTAAGAGCTGAATTACTATGCAGGAAAAGCTTGAAGAAATGGCGCGTGGGTCCTCTAAAGTCCTCTAAAAATCTCTAAGACCTGAATGTCTGTATGAGAGAGAGACACACAGAGAGAGAGGAGAGAGAGAGACAGCGAGTAAGTAAGTGAGTGAGTGAGAGAAAGAGAGAGAGGGAGGGAGAGAGGGAAGGAGAAGGAGAGTTAAAAAGAGAGAGAAAGAGAGCCTGAGACAGATAGAGACAGTGAGAGAGAGAAAGAAAAAAGTAACTTTCAAAATTAAGTAATTTAAAAAGTAACTGTAAAAATTAAGTAACTTAAAAAGTAACTTTAAAACTGAGTGAGTGAGTGGGAGAGAGAGACAGGCAGACAGACAGTTAGATGGAGTGAGTGATTGGGAGAGACAGACAGACAGACAGACAGACAGGAGGTCTAACAATCTTTCCCTGAATATCTCCAAGTCATGTGTGTCAGTGTGTTTATCAACGTCACTAATTAGCTCAGTCACAAACACCTGTGTGCGTGCAGCCTTTAAATGGAGATAAAGCTGTGAAACACCTGTGAAACAAATCCTCAAAACCCCCGTAACAGTAGCTCCTATTGCTCCGATATTAGAACTGGAGAGGAAGGATGACTTGAAGAACAGATCATGTGAAAATTGTGTCAAAAATAATGTCAAAAAAGTGGCTTCAGTGGTGATCAAGAAATGTTGTACGGTTATCTGTGCAAGATTTTTTGGAAGTAAGAATTAACATTGGTCTCTATGGAGCAGATAGTTGGTTTTCCTCTCAATTAGAGACTTTTGTGCCAAATGTGTAAATCTATTGGATTCCACAGTCAAAAAGTGTAAATGACATCAAAAAGCCCAAAATGTCAACCTGTTAAGCCCGACGGACCCGATTTCGGAAAAAAATTCAAAATCTGCTTAAAACAAACAATCTAAGACATTCTTACACACTCCAAACACCATTCTACACAAATAGTGTACGCATATAAAAGATTTATCACAAAATCACGTATTTCTAGCCATAAGTCGCTCTTCTCCGAGTTAGCATAACAAAGCTAACGGTTAGCATAGGCAACCGAAATATCAAACAGCACGAGCATTTGACACAGATTGCAGACCTATCAGATCGCCTCTCCGGTAAACCCTCACAAGGCTGTGAGCAAACAAACACCAGAAACACAATGCGTAATATCTTTCAAAATCATCCAAAGCTCCTTACCTTTTCGTTGTTCTGCTGTATATCTCCGCTTATTTCCGTCAACAATATTCTACGTATTTCCGGTGCGTCTCTGAAATGTCCCCGCGCAGAAACAAGGGCCCAATAACAAAGGAACCGTGTGGGGGATGGGTGTGAATGCCGGCGAAGTTGTGCGCACGGTTCAGGTGACGCGCCACTTTTTTACTCCCTACTGGCTAACGCTTCTGTCTATCAAAATCACGAGGGGTTTGTTAGATTCTGTGGACTCAAACGCTTCTAAGGAGGGTCCATTGACTGAACTCGACCAACCATAGGCTGAGCTAGGAGACATGGACTGGAAGCCAGACGACAAAATCCCATGGATGACAGACATAAACAGGCTCAGAGAGGATCCAGGCTCTCTAAATGATGCCAAACTGCTGCATATGATAGATTGAACACTATTAGTCATAAAAGAAGTGAAATATATAATTATATACTATATAAAATTACAATGGAACAGCTGGAACCAAATTACATTTTGGTTGACCTCGGCTGAAATCTCTGCACTCAGACCTCTCTAGCTCTTGAATGCTTCACTTTATCAAAGAACACATTGTGCAGAGAGACTCTCAACCCACTGGGCTATGATCTGGAGAGGTTTAAGCTTTCAACTACAACATTAAAAAAAAATATCTTATCAAAATTGGATTCATTTATAGTCGGAGATAAAGAATTTCAATTTGTGCTGTGTTCCATCTTAATTTTGTCTTAACCAGTAACATATATACTGATATTTACAAATTAGAACAAATTTCACAAGTGTTACCTTTATTAAAACACCAAAACTATTAAAATACACCTTATATTTAGACGAAAATCACTCTCTTTACTATGGGTTGCAAAAATCGAGGAGAGGCCTACAAAAAGGCTTAGGGCTTAACGGATGAAGTGGTGTCTGTAGCTGAAAGTATGAGGAAGAAGAAAGCTTTTAAAGTTAAAGGATTTGAAGATTTTCTCCATAGAGATCCCACTAAAAAAACTTGCAAAAAGCTTAATTAAAAAAGCATAAGAGGTTGAAACAAGAAAAGTCATAGCAGGAATGTCCTTAAAGAGCTGAACATTTTGATATTTGAATGGTTTCTGTAGCTTAAAAAGGAGATATGTGTCAAAAAACGTACGGAAGAAATATAATAAGCGGAAGAATAAAGATTCAAAGAACAATACTTGGAATGCTGAAGCAGCATTCCAACAATTATGGTAGTTTTCAAATAATAAAAAAAGATAAATGGCAAAAAATTCATAATTTAAAAAAAAAGCTACAAGAATGAGAATTTCCTTGTTTTCTTCCAGATCAACAGTCAAGATGACAGTGGAGTCCTGGTGGGATGCTGGGACGGTTCATATGGTGACGGGTTCAGACCGTCTCACTGGACCGGCAGTCACGCCATTCTTAAGCGCTGGCTCGACTACGGCTGCCACAGGGTCAAGTACGGGCAATGCTGGGTGTTCGCCGGTGTGATGTGTTCAGGTAACGTCTGTCTTTGCAGGTTCTCACACCTGAAACAACATCTGTAAAGGAGAATAGTAGCTCTGAATTGTCAGTCAGAAAACATTTTTGATACTCTGTTAATTGTTTGTTAAGGACAAACAAACACTGGTGGGTGCCAGCAACTCAAATGTTAGGATGGGCATTTTGACAAATAAACAAATTACATTTTCAGGCTGTGAGCTACAGGTATCTGACTGACAAGGTGTAGAGACATTCCTCAAAACTTCAGGCGAGGGATTGACCCCTGCTGCTTCATAGCTACCATAGAGCCCACACTGTCACTAACTGCACTCCCTAAATAAATATTAGAACAAATATTATCATTTAACTAATGTCATTAGGTAACACAAGCGATTTAAAAGTTTGCTGACGATATAAAATTTGTTTCACGTGTCTTAAAAAAGGTCAACAAGTGACTACTAATGTTCACGCTGTTCACGCTTCAAAAATCATTAAAATGGTGTTCATTTGTGAAGATTATCTTGCTGAAGAAAACGTGCAGGTATCATAAATGTTTGTTTGTCAACAACTTATTGTCTGCAATATTCCAAAACCCTAAAGAAAAATTCCCATTTCTTTTTTGTCGAGGGAAGCATGAGTGAGGCCACCTTAAATACTTCATACCTGCAGCACTCTGACTCATAATGTTGACACAGATCACATGACTCTTTTGGAGGATTTCTTGATATAGTAGCTAAATCCTATTAATAACAGCCGCCTCCCGATTGTCTCTGCCAACTCTATTTTTCCCTCATTAGGCGTTTTAACTTTGAAGCAGTGTTCTCTGTGGTTCAACAAAGCATGCTGTTTGTCAGTTCATGATTTTGTGCGTGTGTGTGTGCTTCGAGTAAAGCACACTTGCCAAGCAAGAAAAAAACTGTATGGAGATCAGGGAAAAAAACCTGCATGTGACTTGTATTTCAGTCTTTGTTGCTTTGACAGTAAATTGTCATGATTTCGGCACCGTGGCAGCTTAGCAAAGAGGTTACAACATGCAACAACAAAGAGAAAACTTAACAACAAGCAATAAACTAGTTTATATTCAGGTAAATGTCTAGTTACATTTAAACAAAAGAAGGGCATTGTTTCTCTACCAGAAAGGTGTCATGTTGCTTGTTTGAGTCACTCAAATCTTCATGTTTGGTTCCAGTGATGCGCCTGCTGGGCATTCCGTGCCGTGTGGTCACCAACTTCCAGTCCGCCCACGACAACAACAAGAATCTGAGCATTGATGTTTATCACGCCGACTACGGAGTCCGTGAGAGGCCATCCCACGACAGTGTTTGGTGAGACACAGAGGCTTCAATATCTTAAGTCTCTTAAAGTTAAAACACGTCACACAACTCTTACCCGGTACACCACAATATCCCTTTAACGTTGTGACCAGTTGGTGTTGTACAATTTTTCAATTTGGTGGTTTTGCACCAGAAATAGTAGTAGCTGTCTGAGGGTGAAATAAAATGCATTTTCCCATTCCAAACTTTTATCTGAATAACACAGTTCAAATTTAAGAATCATTTACTTTAAACCTTCAATAACTCACTTTTTTGGCCATTTGGGGTTAACAGAAAGTGTCTTTTCAGTTGATATGGCACATCCAGAAGTTACGTACATATCAAAGTGATCATTCATTGGAGGAGTTGTGTTTTATCCTGATGAATCTACGACCAATATTCACTCTATTTTTAGCTCCGTTTTGTTCTTGTTCTGCCTGCTGTAGCTGAAAAACAAGGCTGTAAAAGCCGTGAAAATGAAAGAAAACAATGAGCTGAAAGTCGCTCCATAGAGCTCAGGTGATAATTCTCGGTGTGTTTTTGACTTAAAAGTGGTCATGTGATCTGTTGTAAAGATATTGATTAAAGTCATGCAAAGAATGTATAGGTTTCGTGAACCGACTATGCCAAGGAATTATCAGGTCAAAGGGCTTCAAGGCATGAACTCGTTCACACTAACCAGAGCGAAATGACAACTTTTTAACTGAAAGGAGGAGCCAGTTTTATTCGATCAGGTATGATATTAAACCCATTCTCAGGCCTATTAACATGTCAACATCTCGGCTCCTTATATAACAGCAACTATAATAACAGTCTGGTGTTGTTTGGGTGTAACGACTCGCCCTGAGAGCTTTTAATCCATCAATAAAGAATGATGTTATGTGGTGGTTCATTTTTAGACTGTGATCTGTGGGCTTCAACTTCTATCTTTATCTTTTTAATCTATTTTCAGTTTGACATCCTGGATGTTTATCCTTCAAACTCATATTGTAGACCTTTCTGTCTGTTTTTCTCAGAAATTTCGTCTTCGTTTTCTCCACATATCAGTTCAGTGAGTATAGTTAGTGACAGTGTGGGCTCCATGGTAGCTATGACAGCTTGACGGAGCAGCAGTGGGGGGTCACTTCCTTGCCTGAAGTTTTGAGGAATGCCTCCGCACCTCGTCAGTCAGGACCTGTAGCTCGCAGTCTGAAAATTACATTTTTGCTCTCTGCCATTGCTCCGCCTACTGTGTTCTTGGCACAAAGGCAACCTTTATACTTTGCAACATGGTTAATTTATGTCTTTATTTATGTAGTTTTTTATGCTGTAATATCATTAGCAGGATGTCTTTTGTGAATCAGACCTTGAGACGGGGCAGATATCAACATGAAAGGGATGCGCAGTTTATGGATTCTATCAATGGCCACAATCTATTCTATGAGGTTCCCCAGCTTGGCCTGCAGACCGTTTTATGAAGCTTTTACAGTCTATACCTCAAAACATGAGTCAAAGAGTGACCCACTGTGGTCTATCAGGACTAGACATGAACATCGAGAACTTCATCTTTTAACAAAAAGAGGAACATATCAGTCAGTGCTGAAGAATGAATCCAGTGTTCTAGTTTGAGTGGTTTATCTTTTGCTTTATTCCAGGAAGAACTTGATATTTTAAGATTTTGTTTGTCTTACGTATTTTACAATCAACCTGATGACAAAAACTTGGTTTTCAGCAGTTAAACTTTTGAAATGAAAAATGTTGGCATATCCATAGCTCTGGGTTTCTCAATGAGGGAGAAGGAGTAGATAACAAGGAAACAGAAGTATTTGTATGTCTTAAAACATGTCCAAAAGGGGTCTTAAAGGAATATTCCAGACTATGATTGTTTAATGTAATACTCCAGTGGTGTATTTCAGATCTACTGCAGTGCTGCAGATTCTGAATGTTGTTTTGTGTTTTAGGAACTTCCACGTGTGGGTGGAGGCGTGGATGAGGAGACCAGACCTGGCAGAGGACGGCAAATATGACGGCTGGCAAGTTCTGGATCCAACACCACAAGAGAGAAGTGACGGTACAGACTCTCCATAACATTTGTTTCTACTATGAGAATTTGTCCTCTGGGGTTCATAAATGTGTTCAGAAGGATGTTCATATTGTGCTCAGGTTTTCTAGCAAGATCAAGACTATCAGACACTGAGGGCCTTGACAAAGCATTGGTTTGACGACCTGCGAATGAGACCGGGCTGAATATGCACAAGCAAATATAAAAGGCAAACAAATCAATTCTCTAAGATGGTGGAAAACATTATTGATGTTATGATTAAATGTCAATGGTTGTGCAATCTAGTCTCAAGGGAGCATAAAGCACCATGTTGTCCTGATGCTTAAACCGGATTTGCTGGTTTGTATTTCATCTCCTGCACCTGCAGCAACACACACACACACACACACACACACACACACACACACACACACACACACACACACACACACACACACACACACACACACACACACACATATCAATGCCCCAAATTACTATTGTTATTAATCGGCTGAGTTTTTTTCTCTCTCTCTGTTGATTAATCATTTTGTCTATAAAATGTGAGACAACAGTGAATTCCAGTTTCACAGAGCCAAATGTGAAATCCTCAAATGTTTAAGTTTGTTCCACCAAAAGACCAAACTCCAAAGATATTTAGCTTACTAACTCATATGACAAAGAAAAGCCATAAGTCCTCACATTTTAGAAGCTGGAACCGACAAATGTTTGTCATTCCACTAAAACAATTACATCAAAATAGTTGCAGATCAACTTATCATTTTAGTTCTACACATGCATGGAACGCAACCCCTTCAATTCATTGATTTTGTTGTGAAAGCCACTTTAAACTAAAGTTTTTGTTTTAATAGAAATTAAACATTTCCAGTTGCTTTCATTGCGGTGTCATTCCTAATTCAACGAACAGATGACATTTTAAAATCCTACAGATACTGTCTTTAAATCGCATTACACCAAACTACTTTATTTCAATATGTTAACGTCTCTCCTCCTGTAGGTGTTTACTGCTGCGGTCCAGCTCCGGTCACAGCCGTCCTGAGCGGACAGATAGACCTCAAATATGACATCCCGTTCGTCTTCGCTGAGGTCAATGCCGACTGTAATGACTGGCTGGTCAGTAAGCAGATTTAGAGCCTAATCTCAACATCACATTTAGTGTAAAAAAAAAAAGAGAACCAGCCTAAGCCTAATGTATTTTTGTTGTTTCTATTGTCTGTGTTTGTGTGTTCTATCAGGAGAAAGCTGATGGTTCAATGGTGAAAATCTTTTCTGACACCAAGAGTGTCGGTCAGAATATCTCCACCAAGCGTGTCGGCTCCGACAAGAGGAATAACATCACCGACAACTACAAACACAGAGAGGGTTGGTTCACCTGACAAACACCTGTTAATGCTGCATTATAGACCTCTGCTCTGTTAGGAAACATGATGTAGTACTTTTGTGGGTGAAACATAGGACGAGGAAGAATGATTCTCTGAGGATGTTAGTTAAGCAAGTTTTGTTGGCTTGTTTTCTATAGTCACTCAAGAAAACACAAGTTTCTCTCAAAATGTAAAGTCACTCACTCTCTGGGGGCCTCGAGCGTCACTTGATAAAGTTAACGTTAACAAAAGAGACCATATTAGCAAACCCTACCCTATAAGCAGACTACTTTGCTGGGAGGAGAGCAGACGGGAGGCCTGGAGAAGACAGTTGGCTAGTTAACTAGCGAGCTTGTCCATCCCCATAGGTTGCAAGATTAGCAAGGTCGCTAGGTAACTAGCCAGCCGTTAAAAATGAGTAAAATCCAACAAGTTAATGTTTCATCCACACACTCTTGTCTCAGCTGGATAAGCACTTTGCTATCACCAGATAAGTGACAACTTCACTCAGATCATTTTCTGTAACCAATGTTGCATGAAAGTATGGCGGAATTTGCAAGCTAGCTAAGTAGCCAGTTGTCCTCTAGTTAGCGTGGTTATTCCACCCTGCTTTAATGCTACGCTGGTTAGGCCAAGTTCACACTTTATGACTTTCAAAGTCATCCGATAGTTCCACTGTTCACACTCCATCATTTGCTGTCTTGCAATTGGGAGTCATGAAGTCGTCGTGGTTTTCCCCGATGAGGTCTCTGAAATAAGTTTTGTAATGAAAACACATGCCAGAAGTGACACGGTCGTAGCATAGCCTTCTGCGTGAGTGTGCTGTGGTGCAACAGCCGTGTCAGATGAGGAGGTTAGCAGAAGGCTATGCTAAACTATTAGCAGCATTTTGACATTGGCTGTAAAGGGTGTCTATAGTAGTTTAGGAAATTGATGGAATCCCCATATTTACAGGATCTGAAAAGGAGAGGTCTGTCTTTGAATACGCCACCACCAGAGACTACTCCAGAGTTGATGAAGAGATGGAGGAGGACGAGGAGGAGGACGAGGAGAATGAAGAGATGGAAGAAAACAGAGAGAATGAGGAGAGCGGGGAGAACATTGAGGTTGAAGAGACGGAGGAGGGCGCAGAGAATGAAGAGACGGACGAAGAAAATGAGAGTGCTGACGAGGCGGAGAATGAGACAACAGAAAGTTGGGATAATGAACCCCCCGTCAGCCCCCCACAGCCAACTCCGCCACCGCAAGTGTTTATGCATTTTGAAGAGGTGCGTCACAGAAAGTGAAGTTTCCCTTTAGACTATTGAATAGGATGTTTCATATGTTATTTTTTTTTTATCTTTGCTGTTTCCAATCTTCTTCCCCTCATTTCTGGCCACAGAATGAAAGAAAAAAAACTAACCATCAAAATATCAACTTTCTTTTTTTTCTGCTTTGTTGTGAACGAGTCACACCTTGTGAACGAGTCACAATACTCGATTTTAGGGCCACTGTTCTTCAGAATATACATCAATGGCCTGTTATTCGTTTGCAATGATGTCGAAATCATGATGTTTGCAGATGACACCATGCTATACACTCACAGGAAAAATGCATCAGAAGTCATCATTAAATTAAATCAGGAAATGTCTCACTCTAAACATTGGAAAGACTGTAGCTACTTTTCCAACAGATACAATCTTTGGGATTATCTTGACATCTGCATGAACAGCAAAAAAAAATGTATGTGGAAGAAGTACAACAAAAAGACAGAATACCAAAAAATTATCTGCTTTTACCTTTGATTGAGGTGGCAGTCATCACTTTATCCTCAAATTCTCTTCGTCAACATTTCTTTTTTGGGATTTTAAATGGCCACTTTTTTAAAATTTTATTCAAAATAGAATCAGTAATGGCAAGGTTAAACTTCAACAACCCAGATCTTTTAAACCTAAACAAACACACATCTTGTAACTGTTGTTACCTGTTATTTACTACTTGATCAGAGACTAAACAAACTGGATTTCTTTCAATAAGTGTATTTTGGCCTTTTATCAATGTCTCATTGTGTGGCGCTGCAGGTGACCCCACCGATCAACGGTAAGGATGTGAGCTTGAAGCTGGTGCTGCAGAGTAAGAGCACTGCTGCCAGGCCGTTGTCCATCAACATCAGGGTCCAAGCCATGAGATACAACGGCGAACCGGCTGGGAACATCCAGAATGAGGTGAAGGAGAAGACACTGCAGCCTGGGATAGGTGAATCTTCTTCTGTGAACATGTAACTGTTGAATTTTGGATGCAGATACCTCAGAAGGTTGACAAATAAAACCAAAACTTTCTGTGTGTCTGGAAAACTATGTTTTTGTTGAATTTGTTGTGAACCGACTCTTCTCTTCCTCTGCCTCTTGGAGATCTGGTCATCCCTATCCGGATCCCGTTCTCGGACTACCGTAAACCCATGCTGGAGTGTGACAGCATTAAGGTTTCAGCTGTGGTCATGGACAAAGAGAAGCCAGATTACTCATACCTGGCTGAGGATGATGTCGTGCTGCTTGACCCTCCCATCACCATCAATGTCAAAGTAAAAAAAAACTCAAATCATAAAGACATGTCGTCCAGCTTTGTTCAGCTGTTTGTCACACAGCTGTTTGTGTCTCTTTTCAGGCTCAAAGTCTAGGATTAAAGTTTAAAAATGAACAAAATATTAGAAAATATATATAACAACACTAAAGCCAAGCAATTGGTACTGTGACGCCATACATAGGCACAGCGGGGCTTTGAGATAAATACTCATGTCAGCATGGCAACATGCTCATAATGACACATTTAACATATATGTTTACCATCTTAGTTTAGTTTGTTAGCATGCAAACATTCCCTAATTGGCAATAAACTACAGCTGATGGAAATGTCATGAGCAGGTATTTAAGTATTGAATGTAGTAAACGCCCGTCCGCATCACTGCTGATGTCGAAAAAGAATTCTGTTTGGTTACTGTAAAAAAAAAAGCATTTTACAATCAATAAAACTGTATAAAATGATATATGAATAAATATTATAATATATATTATAATTATACATAGAAATACAATTTTAAAATCAATATTTTGTGTCATATCATTTTTTTCTTTAATATAGCTGTCTAATAAGCAGGATAATGCACAACAATCCTGTCATTATTGTGCAATAATAACCATCTCAATGTACAATATTACTAATAGTACTTTTACTTTTGGTACTTCAAGTACATTTGGCTAAAAACATACAACCCTTTTTATTTTGGCTTTTCTTTCCTCTCCCGTCTTGGTGCATGATGGGTAGTCGTTTAAACAAGTTGCCGTTTTGTTGACTGACTGTATTTGAATAATCTGTTCAAATGTGTGTTCCAGTTTCCCAAAAAGGTCAGAGTGAACCGTCAGGTAATAGTGGAGGTGATTTTCAAGAACCCAATCAACGAGACGCTGACACAGTGCTCTCTGACTCTCTCTGGAAGCGGACTACTGCATGATGAGGTTAAAATCAAGTGAGTGTGAGTGAGTGAGTGAGTGAGTGAGTGAGTGAGTGAGTGAGTGAGTGAGTGAGTGAGTGAGTGAGTGAGTGAGTGAGTGAGTGTGTGTGTGTGTGTGTGTGTGTGTGTGTGTGTGTGTGTGTGTGTGTGTGTTTGTTTGTCTAACATAACCTGGCCGGGATGATGAATGCTTTTCATGGTGTTAGGCTGGTTACAGTAAAGGTGCAAATAACAAATAGATATTTTATTACAATATGTAGCAACAATCATTTTAATTGTCAATCACAAAATACTAGAGCAAAAAAATATCTTATATCTTAGTTTTGAGATATGCAACCACACATTTCTAGTGTTCTTAGAAAGTATTCTTAACGATATGAAAACAAATTGAAGCTGCAACCAACAAGTTTCAGGCATTTTTATTGATAAATAAAACAAAATACATTTACATGATTTGTTTTAGTGATGCGTGTGTTTGGGATTAGGCCTTAGAGTTGTGATGTTTCAATATCAATATGAAATATATACCGACACAAAAATGTTTTGGTTACCATACCTAAAATATAAAAATGATTTTCAACAAAACCTTTTTTTTAATTTAACAAAATATTCAATGTTGTCCAAACACAAGCAGGTGCACAACAACATCATCTCAATAAAACTCATCAGAAACATTTTGACCTAAATCAGGAACCGTCTGATCAAAGGATAAGATTAAGATTATGAATCCGATGAGGCATTTGATGTCAACATGTGTTACTTGATGGTTTTTAATACTTGGTGCTATATGGACATATTTTAATATTTCTTTTCTGCTCCGAAAACCCAGCCCTAGTCTGATTCATTTTATTGCACAACACTGCATCAGTTATAAGAAGTGTCGCCCATCCAAAATCTGGATAACACCAGGCAACGTAAATACACCCACAAACTTTACTCTTTGTTACCCACAGGATTCCAGATCTTAAGAAAAACAACCGAATACGCGTGCAGTTCCCGCTCATTCCCTACAAGATCGGTAAGAAGACTCTGGTGGCCGACTTCGACTGCTCCACCTTCAGAGACATCAAGGGCAGCTGCACCATCAATGTCAAGTCGTCCATTTATTGAGCGCTTAGTAAGAGTTACATACAGTCACTCAGTTAAAACTCTTAATGTGCCATTTTCTAAAAGAAAGACAATAGGGTTGTTGTTTTCATTAAAATATGCTGGTGGTGTATTATAACAGCTGCTGCATTTTTTCTGCCACTACTACTCCTGCTCCTGTGTGGTGTTGTGTAATATGAGAGCTGTAGAAAGAAGCCATTGTGCCACATGCAGTGACAGCAGGGTATTTTACACTTAAACCAAACACTTTGATGAATTACCAATATCTACTCAGTTGCGACGCTGCTCAACAAACTCATTTGCCGCAGTGATTTCCAGCTGTGGAACCTGCTGGAGAAACGTTGTGTTGCCGATGCTGAAAATAAATGACACACTTTTTGCTCCACATCCACTGAAATGAGAATATGTGAGGAGCCCAGTATTACCCTACTGTACCTTTAGACTGGTGGTGACGCTTCAGGTACGAGCTCTTATCAGGAAATCATGTAAAGTTGAACGTTTTGCATGAATGCCGCTAAATCTCATTCACAGAGGGATTGTTTCAGGGTCCACTTCAACCTGCAGTCTTCTGAACTTTTAGCTTTAGCTGCACCAAACAAAACCAACCCATTGATTCTCTATACATGCTTGGTCCTGCTTCTTGGAGGAGGTGAGCTGCTGCCAAAGTTTCTCCTTGTGGATAAAATAAAGATTAACAGACCAAATGATGTGTAAGCTGTCTTTGTCTTTATTTACACGTTTTTATGGTTTTATTGAAAATGTCAGTAATATGCACAAATAAAGTGTTACTGAAAGCCATGTGCTCTTTGTGTCTTTAATAGTGGCGCTACAGATCTTTATATAATTATACTGCTGTGATAATTAAATGAAATGTGTTGCTTCAAAGATAAGAAAAACAAAAATGATTCATGTAACACAATGTCACGGCTATTCATACAAACTTGTCTATAGTTTTTTGCATTTGTCAAGTCAAATATTAGATAGTTTTAGCTCCAATCAAAGAAGGAAAAATAGCTCTTTGTCCACACTAAGATCCTAACATGATGAGTTAACACAAATCCAAAAAGACAAATCTAAAGTCCCCGATACACAATATAAAACCTTTACAACATGGGCGGATGATAAGACAATAGGCCCCTATGCACAGATGTGATAAAGGCCCCGACCGTAAAGAACTGATTGATCAGCAGCTCATTTCTATGCATGCACTGGTACTAGGTGCTATGATTAGTTAGGGAGGTATGGGAACAAAAGGGACAATTCGGAATCCCAGAAAAGAAGTATCCGAATCGTCATAATTGTTCCCGACCCGAACTGCCATTTCTCCTACATTTGTATGGGCTGACAACTTAGTCCATTAATCCCAACCAATATGGCCCTTTTTTCCCATCGCTCCCAAACATCATCTCCACAGTCCTTTGGGCTAAGAAGCTGAAATTTGCACTGTAATTCCCCCTTTACCCATAGTTTCAGTGGTGTGAATTGAATTTGGAATTTCCATCTAGACATTTTTGGCATTTGGCCTAGAAAATTTCCATAACACAATGGGCTGAGAAGCTGAGATTTGTACTGTACTATCTCCTTGACCTATAGATTCACTGGTATGAAAATTGAAAGGATTGGAGAAATAGAAATTATTTGAAATCTCAGGCAAAGTAGCATTTTGTTTTTTGCTGAAAAATTCAAATGTGTCCGATTTGCTTCAAACTTGGAACACTGAGTTTACTGTTGCCAGACATGCTTCCACTAGAGTTACAGCATCCTTGCCTTGAGCATTGCTAATAAAAGTTGCTAATTAATTATAGTAACATTTTGGTACTGTGTGCTATGATTATTTGGAGAGTAATGAGAACAAAAGGGCCATTTGGGTTGTGATAATAGGCCTACATGACAACCCAATCAAATTTTAGTAACGTTTTGGTATTGTGTGCTATGTTTATTTGAGGAGTAATGAGAACAAATGGGCCATTTGGGTTGGGATAACTGGCCTAAATGAGAGCCCAAGCACTGGTACTAGGTGCTATGATTAGTTAGTTACTTTTGGGAACAAAAGGGACAATTCAGAATCCCAGAAAAGATGAATCCGAATCGTTATAATTGTTCCTGACCCGTCGGGGACGGATGGGCACAATTGAGCTATATTGCATGGGACTATAGGACTACATTGTCAGCCCATACACATTTTTGATCCCATCTTTCCCAAACAATATCTCCACAGTCCTTTGGGCTAAGAAGCTGAAATTCAGACTGTGATGATTCAGATTCAATGATGTGAATGGATTTGGGAAATTCCAACTAGACATTTTTGGCATTTTGCCAATTTCTGGCCTCTAATATCTCCACAACCCTTTGGGCTTGGAGCCTGGAATTTTGACTGTACTATCTCTTCATAGGCTAGATCCAATGGTATGAATTCTCAGTCAATTAAGCCCGAAGCATAGATTTGCCTGTTTAGACTGAAAATTCAAAGTCCTCCGATTTGCTTGAAACTCATCAAATGTAGGAGAAAGGGCAGTTTTTGAGTCATAAGGATCAGTTCCCTTATCACTACAAAAACGGCCGTTTCTACTACATTTTGAATGGGCCAACCATATAGGCCAATAATCCTAGCCCAAAACTCCCAAATGCCAGCAGGCCAGTTTTTACCAATCTTTTCTCTTAATTTTTCTACTTTAAAGCAAGTTAATGAAATTGAACCTTGTCATATTCAAAGAGGGGCATGTGAACATTAAATGCCTAAAATTTGGTGCTCGTTGCTGCAAGTTAAGGTCCCCAAAAACAGGCCCAAAGGGCTTAATTGGTGCCATATTCCCTTATATTTGGAAATTATTTGAGCTATGAAAATATTGACATAGTCTCTCAAATATTGGTCCAAGAGACCCCAGATTTCCGACAGACTTGTTGTACAGGCCTTACAATAAGGTCACATGACCAAAATCCCTCTAAATATTCTAGAATCTTTTTTTACCTGGATCAAACTCAGAGAACAGCATGGTGTCAAGGTCGATAAGTCTGACACCCTGGAAATAGTTTTTTTCTAAACGTGTTGGAGCCCTGATTTTTTTATATGTTGTACCCACGCCCTCTCTAGCACTCTCTAGCATGTAGCATGCCTGCGCGGGTGGAATGGCAGTTGGACTACATTTGATCGATAGTTTTTATCGGATAAATTGAATGGGAAATGATATCCCAAATGTCTTTCCTTCAAACTTCTCAGGACATGGTTGAAACTGCTTGGAAATTGCATGAAACATTTCATTTGAGGACTTAAATGATTACCTTTTTCAGCAAGTCTGCACACCCTCTGGAAAGCTATCTTCTTCCAACAACATGTTAATGACTTGAAACTACTTGAACCTTGAAGAGTGTTCTCTTGTATCCACCATATGTCAATTTAATGTGTTTTTATAGGACCCAAGTACTGAATCTGGAGTAACCTTTCAAAAAAGGCCCGTTCCCTAATATCCCAAAAACTGCCGTTTTGAGTAAATTTGTATGGGCTGGTCATGTAGGACAAAAGTTCCCTTCCTTCAAATGGCCATAACTTGTCAGAACATGGCTGAAACTGCTTGGAAATGGCATGAAACCTTCCTGTTGATGACTTGAATAAGCCCATTAAGCAGCAAGTCTGCACACCCTTGTGAAAGCTATCTTTCTCCAGGAACTTGCTATTGAGCTAAAACCAAGTGATTCTTAAAGACTGTCATCTGTTGTCCACCATTTTTGATGGAATATCAATTACATGGGAAAACAGGTCCAAAAGGCAGTGGCACATTTGGGAGAGTTGACCCCGTTCCATTTTTAATTTGACCTTTTTGGAAGCATTTGGTATATCAACTGACGTGTCCACGGTCAAACTAGGCACCGTATAGTGATAACTGACACATTTCCATGTTTTCCAATGAAAGTTATGCATAACCCACCCATTTCCTAGATTTCCAATGAAAGTCGTACTTAAAATCCACAATTTCACCCATTCGGCACTTAGTCCAACCTTTTCCTAGGTTTCCAATGAAAGTCGTACTTAAAATCCATAATAGCACCCATTCAGCCTTTCAGCACGTAAAATGAGTCAATACCGCCCCCTATAGGATTTGGTAATCGAATACACATTTTGCCCCAAAGTCCTTATTTGGGTGCATCGGAACAATGGGATGTCTTACGTTCGGCAAAAACATTTGAGACCTAAAACCTTGAGACCACGGCTCACCGCCGTAGCTTCGGCAATAGAAGCTTTGAACATCGTCCATTCCTGTTTGATGCCCCCAACCTCCACAGGGATGCTAGAAAAGCTCCGCCGGAGGTGTGAGTTGAAGATCTCCCGGACAGGGGCCTCCTCCAGATGTTCCCCGCACTACCCGTTTGGGCTTACCAGCTCTGTCCAGAGTTTTCCCCCACCCTCTGACCCAACTCACAACCAGATGGTGATCAGTTGACAGCTCCGCCCCTCTCTTCACCTGAGTGTCCAAAACATGCAGCCTTAGATCCGATGATACGATCACAAAATCACCACGTACACTTATGAGCATCCTTATGCTCGAACATGGTGTTCGTTATGGACAATCCATGACTAGCACAGAAGTCCAACAACAAACGACCGCTTTGGTTTAGATCAGGGAGGCTGTTCCTCCCAATCACGCCTCTCCAGGTATCCCCATCGTTGCCCACGTACGTGTTGAAATCCCCCAGCAGAATTATGGAGTCCCCTACTGGAGCCCCATACAGGACTCCAGTCAGGGTCTCCAAGAAGGTCAAATACTGTTGTTTGGTGCATATGCACAGACAACAGTCAGAGTTTTCCCCCCCATAACCCGCAGGCGTAGAGAAGCGACCCTCTCGTCCACCGGGGTAAACTCTGATGCAGCGGCACTCAACCAGGGATTTCTGAGTATCCCCACACCCGCCTGGTGCCTCACACCTCGGGCAACTCCAGAGAAGAAAAGAGTCCAACCCCTATCCAGGAGTACGATTCCAGAACCGATGCAGTGCGTAGAGGTAAGCCCCACCAGATCTAACTGGTAGCGTTCCACCGTGGCAAATCCGGCCACCAGGCGCTCGATGTCGGGCCCTCCGACTGGGCCCTCCGACTGGGCCCTCCAACTGGGCCTGGCTCAAGACGTGGGCCCCGGGCTTCCTCCGGGTAGGGTCTCCTCGACTCTTCTTTGATTTTCCATTGGGGTTTTTGAACCATTCTTAGTCTGGCCCTTCACCTGAGACCAATTTGCCACGGGAGACCCTACCAGGAGCTCTAGGCTCCAGACAACATAGCCCTCAGGGTCATGGGGGCACTCAAACCTCTCCACCACGTTAAGGTGATGGTTCCCCGGAGAGAATTTATGGACAAAATAACAGATACAATAAGATGAAAAAATTATGAGTAATCTATTAAAATCAAACCTCTATTTATTTACATGTACAGATCAGAAACTCCAATAGAAACCAGGACAGCCATGTTCATGTTTTCTCCACTCACTCCACTCTGTTAACATTCCCAATGGATTAAATATGGAACGCAGCCCTAATATGACTTTTTGCAAAACATCAAATAAAATGTACATATGATTCTGTTATATTGTATTATCACATTGTAGTCTTTACACTCAAATTCTAGATCCTAAGAAGGTCACAAAAGATTTTTGTAAAAACATGAAAACCTGCAGAGCTTCTTTTAAGGTGTGTACAATTTAATGTGACATCATAATGCCCACGCTTAATCTGTCTTCCTGCGTCACATTTTGTTTCGAAATTCAGAGAAATCCTGCTCTCACCACCATCCAAGTGAGAATACACTCCTATAACAGTAACAAGAATTGGGACACGCCCATGTGTGAACAAGCAAAACGGTATGAAATAGTTTAGACTCCTCTTTAAAAAAGAAATTAGGCATGTATATGTATGGATACAAGACAATGTAATGTTAATGTTTTAATGCTTGAGTCCCAGTCATTTTCTGTGAGTTTCCACTGCATGAGGATCAACCAGTTTAGTAACCAGTTTGTAAATATGCCTCCTGCATCTTTATCAGCACAAATGGACAATATAATGTATTCTATGAATGGTTTACTTTCACATTTCAGTGTGCAGACCGTCTTCACATTCTTTTTCATCATTAGTATTTACGGTTGCATGATTTGAGCTGAGGAAGCGCCGAAACACTTCACACAAACTTTTTGGATTGTGGGCCGATAGACAGAAAGATATGAATGTAAGAAAGGTTTTTTGTTACATTCAACAGGGGACATTACACTCCTTAATTGTTGTGCCCATATATTCAAATATAAATTTAATTGAAATTAATTCAATACTTTTAAAATATAATTGAGCACAAACACTTAAATATATTGTGATGCAAATGTAAAATGTAAGATGTAAAAATACACACTAGTTTATTTTTAAAAAATCACCACGGACCATTTTAAAAGGGCAGGGGACCGCAGTTGGCACTAGTTTGGTAATTATCATCTAAAATGCCATTTCGCAATGCAACGCTGCCAGGAAGTGGTTAACAATGCAGGTCGCCATGCTTGTTCCGTGTTATGTGATATCTGGGTTGGGCTTGTGAGGTCCTTTAAGTACAGTAAAACCCTGTAGGTCACCTGTCAATGCACCGCTGACTGTCTGCCAGTGCGCACTTCACCGTCTTCACACCTACTGTTCTAAGAGGGGAACTTTTGGAAAGATGACAGAGGAAACTAAAGAGTCTAGTAAGTACACAAAGGTTATCTGTTTTGCCTAATTTATACTTCTGCAGAGACGCACTTCCTGAAATAACTGTACGCTCCAGTACCTCACATTCTGTAAAACAAAAAGCCTACTTGTAGGTCCATGAGCTCCTCCTCCTCATCTAACGTTAACTCTTTCATATCTCATTTTTATTTATCAGCCATGGAGTTGTGTTGTGCCAAACTTTTATGCAACTATTACAACACGCTTATCACATTAATCAAACACCGACTGACAGAGGATTTCTCAACCGCGGGTTCAGTTCTATATGTATCTGTATTTAGGTTCAGTTCTATATGTAGCTGTATTTATGTTCAGTTCTATATGTAGCTGTATTTATGTTCAGTTCTATATGTAGCTGTATTTATGTTCAGTTCTATATGTAGCTGTATTTATGTTGTTGTTTTCTGCCTGAGGGAAGTGTTTGGTTCTTGAGCTGCTTGATTCTGCACCATGTTCAACATCTAGTTTGCGTCTGTGTTGTTTGGTGCTGAGCAGGAAACATGCAGCAGGCTTATCAAAGTTTGTTTAGTTGAAAAGGGATGCTCCTGTGATGATGATGATGATGATGATGATGATGATGATGATGATGATGATGATGATGATGATGAAACTGAAAACTAAAGAAAAGAAGCGAGGCTAAAATGCTCCATAGAACTGAAAAGTGAGGTGATAATTCTCTGCTGGTTCGTCCTAACAAAGCATCATCGTTCATGTTAAACTTAGACTAAACTACCAGTTTATTTTATCGGCACATCAGCGTCGTGTTTGTGTTTGTGACTGAGACATTCACGTGGCGTCTGAGGGTTGACATGCTTTTCCAGGCTGTCGTTCAAGCGGATGCAAGCATTTGTCTTCTTCTCTCGTCTCGTCCTGTTCCGTCTCGCCCTGTCCCTCACTAACCTTTAGGGCGGGGCTATCCTTGTGATTGACAGGTCACTATCACGGTGTTATCTGGTCTGTGAGTTATCCGTGTTTTTGTTTTACAACTTCAACCCTTTCACAGGGTTTAACATTTTGGTTCACTAAAAATGTGGTGTACTTAGCTCCACTTTTCGTCAGTTGAGCGACTGCTACAGTGCTGAAAAATCAATTCCTTTCAATTTCTAGTGTTCATCTTTTGTAACTTCGTTCCCTTGTTACGTTCGACTTGCAGCGTTTCTTCATTTGCGTTCTGTATTTGCGGTGCGTATGTTTTATGTATGTGTTGTCAAACTGTTTCTTGGTTCTTGGTTATGTCAACTTTAAGAATTATATTTGATCCATGCAAATTATTTAAATCATGGTCACTATCTGTTTGTTTGTCACAGATGAACGAGATCTTTGCTTTTTCTACTTGGAGATTTTATAAAAAGTAGATAATGATGAAGTCAAATATCAACGACATCAAATAAATAAAAGAGTTGCTCGCCATGTCTTTTAGTAACCTGAAGCTTTACTCTGTTAACCTGTTCATGTTTGTGTGTTTTTATTTTCTTTCAGTCTTTGAAGGAGTGGACCTCCACCCTAAAGTCAACAACTTTGTACACCACACCAGTGAAATCTCACTGGATCAGCTGATTGTGCGGCGAGGCCAACCCTTCAAAGTGACAATTAATCTGAGTCAACCTTTCAACCAAAACCTTTACCCACTCGCCATCTGTGCAGCAACAGGTCGGTCTTTCATTAAATTAGTTGTTAGAACAAAACTCATTTTGTTTGTCGATACTGTTTCCCCTGAACATTCATTCTTCAATAATTCTGTAAGAATTTCCTGAAAATTTGACCACATTTGCTCATAACCTGATCGAAAAATCAAACAAAACAGAATAATGTAATTATTCTACCAATAATGTAGTAAAATGTCCAAAACCTGTTACAAAAACATTATAGATGATGATGAAATATAATGTAATACCTTTCAGGTATATATATATATATTTTAACAGTCAACAGTGATTCTTATTGAAATGTCTCCTTTACTTCTCCTGAATCTTATGAAATATCTGCTCTCAACAGGGCTTTCAAAATGAATTTGAAATGAAGAAAAAAAAAGTTGACCTTAATATTTACTTCATTTAAAATGAGAAACTTTTCGATTTTACTTGTGTTGGGAACCGTAATGTCAGATTCCTGTGAGCGCACACCCTAATTGTTTTGTCAAGCTCTGGAAAATGTAAATGTAATATTACATAATCGGTAAACATGTTATTAAAATATCAGTTGGGACATTCTGTTGCATGGGTTTAAATACATTTTCGATCAATCCATCCATCCATCCATTGTCTTCCCCTTATCCGGGATCGGGTCACGGTGGCAGCAGGCCAAGCAGGCTGACCCAGACTTCCCTCTCCCCTGTAACATTTTCCAACTCATTCTGAGGGATCCTGAGGCGTTCCCAGGCCAGCTGAAAGATGTAATCCCTCCAGCGTGTTCTGGGTCTTCCCCGGGGTCTCCTACCAGTTGGGCGTGCCCGGAAAACCTCCAATACGAGGCGTCCAGGAGGCATCCTGATTAGATGCTCAAACCACCTCAGCTGACTTCTTTTGACGCAAAGGAGTAGCGTACCTCCTGATGTTCAAGCTCGTAACCCTATCTCTAAGGCTGAGCCCGGCCACCCTACGGAGGAAACTCATTTCTGCCGCTTGTAGCCGGGACCTCGTTCTTTCGGTCACGACCCAGAGTTTGTGACCATAGGTGAGGGTCGGAACATAGACCAACCGGTAAATTGAGAGCTTCGCCTTCCGGCTCAGCTCCCTCTTCACCGAGACGATCCGGTGCAGCGCCTGCTTTACTGCTGCAGCCGCACCGATCCGCCTGTCGATGGAGCAATCCACCGGTTTCCGTCAGAGCACCATGTTTTCAGATTTGGAGGTGCTAACTCTCATCCCTGCCGCTTCACACTCGGCTGCAAACCGCCCCAGTGAATGATGGAGGTCACGATCCGAGGAGGCCAACAGGACCACATCAAACAGTCTGAGCCTCTTTTCCAGCACCCTGGCATAAGCCTTCCCCGGGAGGCTGAGTAGTGTGATACCCCGATAGTTCAAGCACACTCTCCGGTCCCCCTTTTTGAAAATGGGAACCACCACCCCGGTCTGCCAGTCCATGGGCACTGATCCCGACCCCCATGCGACATTGAAGAGGCGTGTCAGCCAAGATGGCCCAACAGTGTCCAGTGCCTTTAGCATCTCAGGGCGGATCTCATTCACCCCCGGCGCCTTGCCACCAAGGAGCTTTTTGACTACCTTGCCAGGGATATGGGTGCATATCCTTAGGCGCATGGAGGCGACCCTCTCGTTCTCCGGGGAGAACTCCAAAACAGCGGAGCTCAGCCGGGGGCGGGACTGGGGATACTCACGAGCTCCCGCCTCTCGCCCTGGGCAACTCCAGAAAAGGACAACGTCCAACCCCTCTCCAGGAGCTTGGTTCCAGAGCCAGTGCTGTGTGTGGAGGTGAGTCCAACTATATCTAGTTGGTCCCGCTCCACCTCCTGCACCAGCTCCGGCTTTTTTTTTAGCGAGGTGACGTTCCACGTCCCTAGAGCTAGTCAATGCTGCCGGCGATCGGCTAGTCTATGCTGCCGGCGATCGGCTAGTCTATGCTGCCGACGATCGGCTAGTCTATGCTGCCGGCGATCGGCTCGTCCAGGCCCCTGGCCTGGCCCGCCGCCCGGTCTGCATTGCACCTGACTCCGATGCTTGCCCCTGCGGGTGGTGGGTCCACAGGGTGGCTGCTCCATGTTGTTTCTTCGAGCTGAGCCCGGCCACTAGACACTCGCCAGTGAGCTCCCCTCCTGGGTCTGGCTCCGGTAGGGTGAACCGCTATTAGTCTGGGCTCTCCCCTGAGACCTAGTTGCCTTGGGAGACCCTACCAGGGACTACTGCCCCGGACAACATAGCTCCCAGGATCACTGAGCCACTGAAAAAGGTGGCGATTCGCGAGCAATTTTCGATCAAGTTAAATGCAAATGTTTAGTTATAAATATATAACAGTATTGTTACAACAGTGAATAAATGTCTGACAGGAAAACATCCGACCGAGGAGCAGGGGACGCTGTCGTTCTTCAGTCTCCCAGGCCTCAAGAAACCTTCTCCATCAGCAAAGGCTGTGTGGAAGGTAGAGCTTCACAAGGACGCCTCCCCGCCAACAGGCCTCCTGGTCCTCACCATCACCCCGCCGGCTGACACCCCCATCGGGGAGTTCAACCTGGTTGTGAAACACCGGGACGAGGAGAAGACGCTGCCAACGCTGGTGGTGCTCTACAACCCCTGGTGCTCCGGTAGGTCTAGTACTAAAAACCACACCGTTAAAACGCTCTGGTACAAGAAAAAGCCCTGTGTGGAAATGTTATATGTTGTAGTTAAACTTGAAACAATCATGTTTTATAAAATCGTATCTTTTTTTGGGGAGGATTTTGATTCTTTAAGTAGCTAGTAATTAAAAAACATATTGACGTTAAAAGGTGCTATTAATATTTCCCTCTGAGATGTCGATAACAAGAAGTAGAATGTTGCATGAAAAGTACCTCCATTTTATACATAAGCTCAGTACTTGCGTAAATGTAGAGTACTTTCTGTAGTTGCAGTCCAACACTGCTTTCTGTCTGTTACTTTTGATACATTAAGTACATTTTGCTGATAATGATCATGTCTTTTTTGCCTCAGTAAGATTTTAAAATGCAAAAGTATTTGAATACTATTTATACTGTAAACTGAATAATATCATCTGTCCGTCTGTATGAATTCACTCTCTGTAGATGACTGGGTGTATATGAAGGAAGAGAAGGAGATAAATGAGTATGTGATGAATGAAAAAGGAATCATCTACAAAGGAAGTAAAAACTACATCTTTCCTATTGACTGGGATTTTGGGCAGGTACTCTTACACACTCACACACACACGCGCGCACACACACACACACACACACACACACACACACACACACACACACACACACACACACACACACAGTCGTGTTTCCATCACATTCCATTGACTTACATTAATTTCCCGGAGACTTAGCCTAACCCTAACCATAAACGCTACTTGCCTATTCTTAATCTTCAACCTAATTTTTACCTAAACATAACCTTAAACCAAGTCTTCACCTGAATGTAATGATTTATGTTTTGGGGACATCCATTTTGTCCCCAAAAGGAAGGTGAGTCCCCGCAATGTGACTGTAAACACATGTATGCCCTCACAACATTAGTAATACATGCACACACACACACACACACACACACACACACACACAAAACACACACACAACACACATAAATAGTAGCATCATGGAAGCAAAAAATGTCCCAAAAATGTTTATCACGAAATACTTAATGTTGAAATATAAATATCACTGAATTTATTGCCCTGAATTATTTTGTATATAATGTTGCTGTATGTGCAGCACTTTGGGCAACCTTTGTTGTATTTTAAAATGTGCTATACAAATACATTTTGATTGTTTGATCACTACCGGATACTTAATGTTTAGATATCACTGAATTTATGGCCCTGAATTTTTTTGTATATAATATATACAATATTTCAGAATTCATAAATCCAGATTTGAATTCCGGTACTGAACAGTACTCAACATTCAGAGTTATTATCTTTGGTACCTTGGATGTTCAGTTTTAAATTCTGAATCCTCAACTTTAATCTGAATATGAGGAGATAGAACATACTGTATGTACTGCCAAGAGCAGACGATGTCTCCTTTAATAAATGATATTCCCATCAGTACTGACAGAAAGAAGACATGATTCAAGAGCGTCTCCTCCCATTCCTTCTGTTCAGTTTGAGGACAAGATGGTGGACATTTGTTTGAAGATTTTGGACGTCAACCACAAACACATCATTGACCCGGCTGACGACGTCTCTGCTCGCTGTAACCCCATCTACGTCGGCCGCGTGATCAGCGCCATGGTAGGACCTGCTCTCTGTGTCCACACACCTTTATAGCAGCAAAGCATTAAAGGGCGGACATTCACCAAAATGCTTAATTATAAAGTTAGAAACTAATAACCCTGTGTGACTGACATTCACAACTTAACGCAGACTTAGTAGATTTTTAGAAAGAAATCATAAACCATTATTTTCTCACTACATAATAACTATCAGGTCAATTTCATTTTTGCAAAGCCGTCAGTTTAACTTTAATCAAATAGTCGTACTGTCAAAAGAACAGCTCTACGGCATCATTGGGCTTCATGCAGTTCCACATATTGAAAGTTGAAATAATAGTTCTGTAAACATTTTTGCCATTAAAGAGCTCAAGAAGAAGACAGTAGATGTATTTTATGTAGTTTTCAAATTATAAAAAAGACAAATGGCAAATGCAAAAGAAAAGTTCATCAGTTTGAGGGAAGAAAAGCTACAAGAGTGAGAATGTCCTTGTTTTCTTCCAGATCAACTGTCAAGATGACAGTGGAGTCTTGATGGGATGCTGGGACGGTTCATATCGTCACGGGTTCAGACCGACTCACTGGACCGGCAGTCACGCCATCCTTAAGCGCTGGCTCAACTACGGCTGCCAAAGGGTCAAGTACGGGCAATGCTGGGTGTTCGCCGGTGTGATGTGTTCAGGTAACGTCTGTCTTTGCAGGTTCTCATACCTGAAACAACATCTGTAAAGGAGAATAGTAGCTCTGAAACAACTGATCGATTTGTCAGTCAGAGAACATTTTTGATACTCTGTTAATTGTTTGTTAAGGACAAACAAACACTGGTGGGTGCCAGCAACTCAAATGTTAGGATGGGCATTTTGTAAAATAAATAAGTTACATTTTCAGGCTGTGAGCTACAGGTATCTGACTGACGAGGTGTAGAGACACTCCTCAAAACTTCAGGCGAGGGATTGACCCCTGCTGCTTCATAGCTACCATAGAGCCCACACTGTCACTAACTGCACTCCCTAAATAAATATTAGAACAAATATTATTATTTAAATAATGTCAAGGAAGGGCATTGTTTCTCTACCAGAAAGGTGTCATGTTGCTTGTTTGAGTCACTCAAATCTTCATGTTTGGTTCCAGTGATGCGCCTGCTGGGCATTCCGTGCCGTGTGGTCACCAACTACAGGTCCGCCCATGACAAAAACAACAATCTGAGCATTGATGTTTATCACGCCGACTACGGAGTCCGTGAGAAGCCATCCTACGACAGTGTTTGGTGAGACACAGAGGCTTCAATATCTTAAGTCCCTTAAAGTTAAAACACGTCACACAACTCTTATCCGGTACATCACAATATCCCTTTAACATTGTGGCCAATTAGTGTTGTAGAATTTAGCAATTTTGTGTTTTTGATAGTAGTAGCTGTCTGAGGGTGAAATAAAACGTATTTTCCCATTCCAAAATTTTACCTGAATAACACAGTTAAAATTTAAGAATCATTTACTTTAAACCTTCAATAACTCACTTTTATTTGGAGTTAACAGAAACTGACATTTTATGATCTTTTCAGTCGATATGGCACATCCAGAAGTTACGTACATATCAAAGTGATCATTCATTGGAGGAGTTGTCTTTTATCCTGATGAATCTACGACCAATATTCACTCTATTTTTAGCTCCGTTTTGTTCTTGTTCTGCCTGCTGTAGCTGAAAAACAAGGCTGTAAAAGCCGTGAAAATGAAAGAAAACAATGAGCTGAAAGTCGCTCCATAGAGCTCAGGTGATAATTCTCGGTGTGTTTTTGACTTAAAAGTGGTCATGTGATCTGTTGTAAAGATATTGATTAAAGTCATGCAAAGAATGTATAGGTTTCATGAACCGACTATGCCAAGGAATTATCAGGTCAAAGGGCTTCAAGGCATGAACTCGTTCACACTAACCAGAGCGAAATGACAACTTTTTAACTGAAAGGAGGAGCCAGTTTTATTCGATCAGGTATGATATTAAACCCATTATCAGGCCTATTAACATGTCAACATCTCGGCTCCTTATATAACAGCAACTATAATAACAGTCTGGTGTTGTTTGGGTGTGACGACTCGCCCTGAGAGCTTTTAATCCATCAATAAAGAATGATGTTATGTGGTGGTTCACTTTTATTTATTAAAATTACATTTTTGCTCTCTGCCATTGCTCCGCCTACTGTGTTCTTGGCACAAAGGCAACCTTTATACTTTGCAACATGGTTAATTTATGTCTTTATGGAGGTTTTTTATGCTGTAATATCATTAGTGGGATGTCTTTTGTGAATCAGAACTTGAGACGGGGCAGATATCAACATGAAAGGGATGCACAGTTTATGGATTCTATCAATGGCCACAATCTATTCTATGAGGTTCCCCAGCTTGGCCTGCAGACCCTTTATGAAGCTTTTACAGTATATACCTCAAAACATGAGTCAAAGAGTGACCCACTGTGGTCTATCAGGACTAGACATGAACATCGAGAACTTCATCTTTTAACAAAAAGAGGAACATATCAGTCAGTGCTGAAGAATGAATCCAGTGTTCTAGTTTGAGTGGTTTATCTTTTGCTTTATTCCAGGAAGAACTTGATATTTTAAGATTTTGTTTGTCTTACGTATTTTACAGTCAACCTGATGAAAAAACTTGGTTTTCAGCAGTTAAACTTTTGAAATGAAAAATGTTGGCATATCCATAGCTCTGGGTTTCTCAATGAGGGAGAAGGAGTAGATAACAAGAAAACAAAAGTATTTGTATGTCTTAAAACATGTCCAAAAGGGATCTTAAAAGAATATTCCAGACTATTATTGTTTAATGTAATACTCCAGTGGTGTATTTCAGATCTACTGCACTGCTGCAGATTCTGAATGTTGTTTTGTGTTTTAGGAACTTCCACGTGTGGGTGGAGGCGTGGATGAGGAGACCAGACCTGGTAGGGGACGGCAAATATGACGGCTGGCAAGTTCTGGATCCAACACCACAAGAGAGAAGTGACGGTACAGACTCTCCATAACATTTGTTTCTACTATGAGAATTTGTCCTCTGGGATTCATAAATGTGTTCAGAAGGATTTTCATATTGTGCTCAGGAGGAAATTTTGACATGAAGTTTTCTAGCAAGACTATCAGACACCGAAGGTTTTGACAAAGCATTGGTTTGACGACCTGCGAATGAGACCGGGCTGAATATGCACAAGCAAATATAAAAGGCAAACAAATGAATGACTGTTTGTTCCACCAACAGTCCAAACTCCAAAGATATTTAGCTTACTAACTCATATGACAAAGAAAAGCCATAAGTCCTCACATTTTAGAAGCTGGAACCGACAAATGTTTGTCATTCCACTAAAACAATTACATCAAAATGGTTGCAGATCAACCACAGATGCATGCAATGCAGCCCCTTCAATTCATTGATTTTGTTGTGAAAGCCCCTTTTAAACTACTATATGCATGTATGCAAGCATACATTTTAGTTTGAATAAAAATGAAACATTTCCAGTTGCTTTCATCGCGGTGTCATTCCTAATTCAACGAACAGATGGCATTTTAAAATCCTACAGATACTGTCTTTAAATCGCATTACACCAAACTACTTTATTTCAATATGTTAACGTCTCTCCTCCTGTAGGTGTTTACTGCTGCGGTCCAGCTCCGGTCACAGCTGTCCTGAGCGGACAGACAGACCTGAAATATGACATCCCGTTTGTCTTCGCTGAGGTCAATGCCGACTGTAATGACTGGCTGGTCAGTAAGCAGATTTAGAGCCTAATCTCAACATCACATTTAGTGATTTAGTGTAAAAAAAAAGAGAGCCAGTCTAAGCCTAATGTATTTTTGTTGTTTCTATTGACTGTGTTTGTGTGTTCTATCAGGTGAAAGCTGATGGTTCAATGGTGAAAATCTTTTCTGACACCACGGATGTCGGTCAGAATATCTCCACCAAGAGTGTCGGCTCCAACAAGAGGAATAACATCACCGACAACTACAAACACAGAGAGGGTTTGTTCACCTGTCAAACACCTGTTAATGCTGCACTATAGACCTCTACTCCGTTAGGAAGTCATGAAGTAGTATTTTTAGCTCCACTATTCACACTACATAATTTGCTGTCTTATAATTGGGAGTCATGAAGTCGTCGTGGTTTTCCCCGATGAGGTCTCTGAAATAAGTTTTGTAATGAAAACACATGCCAGAAGTGACACGGTCGTAGCATAGCCTTCTGCGTGAGTGTGCTGTGGTGCAACAGCCGTGTCAGATGAGGAGGTTAGCAGAAGGCTATGCTAAACTATTAGCAGCATTTTGACATTGGCTGTAAAGGGTGTCTATAGTAGTTTAGGAAATTGATGGAATCCCCATATTTACAGGATCTGAAAAGGAGAGGTCTGTCTTTGAATACGCCACCACCAGAGACTACTCCAGAGTTGATGAAGAGATGGAGGAGGACGAGGAGGAGGACGAGGAGAATGAAGAGATGGAAGAAAACAGAGAGAATGAGGAGAGCGGGGAGAACATTGAGGTTGAAGAGACGGAGGAGGGCGCAGAGAATGAAGAGACGGACGAAGAAAATGAGAGTGCTGACGAGGCGGAGAATGAGACAACAGAAAGTTGGGATAATGAACCCCCCGTCAGCCCCCCACAGCCAACTCCACCACCGCAAGTGTTTATGCATTTTGAAGAGGTGCGTCACAGAAACTAAAGTTTCCCTTTAGGCTATTGAATAGAATGTTTTGTATGTTATTTAAATTTTTTGGCTACTGTAAAGTTTTATTTAAAACAAACCTTGGACGACGTCCTGGTAGGGTTTAAGTTTGAGCACGTTGGTGATCTTTGTTGCTGTTTCCAATCTTCCTCCGTGCTCCAAACCTGCACCTTGGGAAGAGTCACAATACTCGATTCTCGAGCCACTGCTCTTCAGAATATATTAATCAATATATCAATGATCTGTTATCTGATTGCAATGATGTCGAAATCATGATGTTTGCAGATGACACCACGGTATACACTCACAGGACAAACGCATCTGAGGTCACCATTAAATTAAATCAGGAAATGTCTCACTCTAAACATTGGAAAGACTGTAGCTACTTTTCCAACAGATACAAGCTTTGGGATAATCTTGGCATGAACAGCAAAACAAAATGTATGTGGAAGAAGTACAACAAAAAGACCAAAAAAGTAGCTTTTACCTTTGATTGAGATGGCAGTCATCACTTTATCCTCTAATTCTCTTAATCAAACCATAATTTTTTTATTTTATTTTATATGGCCAGATTCTATTTTAATCAAAATAGAATCAGTAATGGCTCAAGGTTAAACTTCAACAACCCAGATCTTTTAAACCTAAACAAACACACATCTTGTAACTGTTGTTACCTGTTATTTACTACTTAATCAAAGACTAAAATTAGATTTCTTTCAATAAGTGTATTTTGGCCTTTTATCAATGTCTCATTGTGTGGCGCTGCAGGTGACCCCACCAATCAACGTTAAGGATGTGAGATTGAAGCTGGTGCTGCAGAGTAAGAGCACTGCTGCCAGGCCGTTGTCCATCAACATCAGGGTCCAAGCCATGAGGTACAACGGCGAATTGGGTGTGAACATCCAGAATGAGGTGAAGGAGAAGACACTGCAGCCTTGGATAGGTGAATCTTCTTCTGTGAACATGTAACTGTTGAATTTAGGAGGGAGATACCTCAGAAGGTTGACAAATATAACCAAAACTATCTGTGTGTCTGCATGTGAGAAAACACTGTATGGTTTTGTTGAATTTGTTGTGAACCGACTCTTCTCTTCCTCTGCCTCTTGGAGATCTGGTCATCCCTATCCGGATCCCGTTCTCGGACTACCGTAAACCCATGCTGGAGTGCGACAGCATTAAGGTTTCAGCTGTGGTCATGGACAAAGAGAAGCCAGATTACTCATACCTGGCTCAGGATGATGTCGTGCTGCTTGACCCTCCCATCACCATCAGCGTCAGTAAAAAAAACATGTCGTCCAGCTTTGTTCAGCTGTCTGTCACACAGCTGTTTGTGTCTCTTTTCACACTCAATGTGTAGGATTAAAGTTTCAAAATTAACAGAATAATACAAATATACATACCAAGACTACAGCCAAGCTCGGCACTGTGACGCCGTATATAGACACATAATCCATTACTATCAATGGATTATGTTGTAATAGTAATCCAGAAACATCATATATAATATTATTACACAGCTTTGTTGAATACTCGATCCTGATTGGTCAGTTACTACAGTTTGTTATTTCTTTATAGCAGAAATTTGCTATGAACAACAGACCGTTGATATGGATGCAGTTCTGATCTCTGTACACAGCAATTAGACTGTTTGTTTTTTTACCAGAATCAATAGTAATTTTTATATAAAGAAAATAATGTTGAAAAAAATTATGTATAATAATATAAAATATACTAATTTAATAATATATACATACAATTTCTAAATCAATAATCTTGTGTCAAATTATTGATTTTTTTAATAGTCATGTAATAAGCAGGATAATGCCATTATTGTGCAATAATAACCATCTCAATGTACGTTATTACTTACGTAAAACAATTGTTGTGTTTACAGTCATCATGTAAAAAGTTGTAACCTTACATTTTAAACTCCTTGGCATACAAACATACAAACCTTTTTATTTTGGCTTTTCTTTCCTCTCCCGTCTTGGTGCATGATGGGTAGTCGTTTAAACAAGTTGCCGTTTTGTTGCCTGACTGAATGTATTTGAATAATCTGTTCAAATGTGTGTTCCAGTTTCTCAAAGCGGCCAGAGTGAACCGTCAGGTAATAGTGGAGGTGATTTTTAAGAACCCAATCAACGAGACGCTGACGCAGTGCTCTCTGACTCTCTCTGGAAGCGGACTACTGCATGATGAGGTTGAACTCAAGTGAGTGAGTGTGTGTGTGTGTGTGTGTGTGTGTGTGTGTGTGTGTGTGTGTGTGTGTGTGTGTGTAACATAACCTGGCCGGGATGATGAATGCTTTTCATGGTGTTAGGCTGGTTACAGTAAAGGTGCAAAAAACAAATAGTTATTTTATTACAATACGTAGCAACAATCATTTTAATTGTCAATCACAAAATACTATAGAGCACAAAAAATATCTTATATCTTAGTTTGATATATGCAACCACACATTTCTAGTATTCTTAGAAAGTATTCTTAACGATATGAAAACAAATTGAAGCTGCAACCAACAAGTTTCAGACATTTTTATTGACAAATGTCAAATGATCAAAATACATTTATAGGATTTGTTTTAGTGTTTGTGATTAGGCCTTAGAGTTGAGATGTTTCAATACCAATATGAAATATATACCGACACCAAAACGTTTTTGGTTACAATACATAAAATATAAAAATTATTTTCAACAAAACCCTTTTTTTAATTTAACAAAATGTTCAATGTTGTCCAAACACAAGCAGGTGCACAACAACATCATCTCAATAAAACTCATATCAGAAACATTTTGACTTAAATTGGGAACTGTCTGTCTCCAAATTTGGGGGCTCTCGGGGCTCAGACGAGTAGCATATATCGTCGGAAGAAAATGCACTTATCCAGAGCGAATATAATGCATGTTTACATGTTATATACCAGATTTAAAAAAAAAGTCTGGGCAATACTATCATCTAAGCCATTTTTACAAACTCCAAACACAATTCTACACAACTAATATAATCAACTAGAAGATTTACCACAATATCATGTATTTTTTGCTATGACTCGGCGAGCTATGCACTCCTCTCCAAGATACAAATACAAAGCTAAAGGCTAACAACAACCGAGATAGCAAAAAGCAAGAGAATTTGACACAGAACTTTGCTCTGCTTCACTTTATCAAAGTCAAAGTCATGCAGAAAGACTGTTCACATGTCAATCACGTGCTATGATTTGGGAGAGTTTTTAGACTGTCAGCTGAAATAATAACAATATACAGTAAGTGTTTTTTTTCAAGCGAACCTGAAACTTTTCAATTTGAGCTGTGTGCCATCTTCATTTACTTTTAACCAGTAACATATACACTGATATTTACACAGCTGAACAAATCACACAAGTGTTACCTTTATTATAACACCAAAACTATTAAAATACACCTTGTAGTTCGAGAAATACACTCTTTTTATTATGGGTATGCAATTTTCGAGCAGAGGCCTAAAAATAGGGCTAGAGTTTAAGAGGAAAGATTATGAATCCGATGAGGCATTTGATGTCAACATGTGTTACTTGATGGTTTTTAATACTTGGTGCTGTATGGACATATTTTAATATTTCTTTTCTACTCCGAAAACGCAGCCCTAGTCTGATACGTTTTAATGCACAACACTGCATCAGTTATAAGAAGTGTCGCCCATCCAAAATCTGGATAACACCAGGCAACGTAAATACACCCACAAACTTTACTCTTTGTTACCCACAGGATTCCAGATCTTAAGAAAAACAACCGAATACGCGTGCAGTTCCCGCTCATTCCCTACAAGATCGGTAAGAAGACTCTGGTGGCCGACTTCGACTGCTCCACCTTCAGAGACATCAAGGGCAGCTGCACCATCAATGTCAAGTCGTCCATTTATTGAGCGCTTAGTAAGAGTTACATACAGTCACTCAGTTAAAACTCTTAATGTGCCATTTTCTAAAAGAAAGACAATAGGGTTGTTGTTTTCATTAAAATATGCTGGTGGTGTATTATAACAGCTGCTGCATTTTTTCTGCCACTACTACTCCTGCTCCTGTGTGGTGTTGTGTAATATGAGAGCTGTAGAAAGAAGCCATTGTGCCACATGCAGTGACAGCAGGGTATTTTACACTTAAACCAAACACTTTGATGAATTACCAATATCTACTCAGTTGCGACGCTGCTCAACAAACTCATTTGCCGCAGTGATTTCCAGCTGTGGAACCTGCTGGAGAAACGTTGTGTTGCCGATGCTGAAAATAAATGACACACTTTTTGCTCCACATCCACTGAAATGAGAATATGTGAGGAGCCCAGTATTACCCTACTGTACATTTAGACTGGTGGTGACATTTCAGGTACGAGCTCTTATCAGGAAATCATGTAAAGTTGAACGTTTTGCATGAATGCCGCTAAACCTCATTCACAGAGGGATTGTTTCAGGGTCCACTTCAACCTGCAGTCTTCTGAACTTTTAGCTTTAGCTGCACCAAACAAAACCAATCCATTGATTCTCTATACATGCTTGGTCCTGCTTCTTGGAGGAGGTGAGCTGCTGCCAAAGTTTCTCCTTGTGGATAAAATAAAGATTAACAGACCAAATGATGTGTAAGCTGTCTTTGTCTTTATTTACATGTTTTTATGGTTTTATTGAAAATGTCAGTAATATGCACAAATAAAGTGTTACTGAAAGCCATGTGCTCTTTGTGTCTTTAATAGTGGCGCTACAGATCTTTATATAATTATACTGCTGTGATAATTAAATTAAATGTGCTGCTTCAGGGATAAGAAAGACAAAAAATATTGATCCCAACATGATGAGGTTAACATAAATCCAAAAAGACAAATCTAAAGTCTAGATAACGGTGTGTTTTCAGTTCATTAAAGTTCATTTTAACATTTTGGTCACCTCAAAATGTCTTATTCAGCATTTGGTTGTACTTAACTCCGCCCTCTCTCGTCACTTCTGGTTGCAAAAAGCCAAGATGGCGACGTCCACAAACGAGCAACGTCCACAAATGTCCCAAATGCAGCGTGGAAATCGTCCATTTTTCCTTTAAACACTTATTGGAATGTAATTTCTAAAGTAGCAGGCAGATGACTTTATGGATTTATGAGTGTATTTAGCATCTCCAAGGACAACATTTTTTAAAGAAAACATGTCAATCTAAAATATTGATGTTGACACATTTTCATCTTCAACGTCATCGATAATGCCGTCTAATTACAGCAGCCCTACATCGGACCCTCGCGAAACACTTTTTTTAGCCCCCCCCCCCCCCCCCAACACACACACACACTTACCAAAAGCTGCTGTTCGCTATTTGAAGACAAAGTATATCCTCCTTTCTTTGATTACAAAGAGTTTAATACCACGGTTGTACAGTACATCGGTACGGTTCAGCTCCAGTAAGAGGTCCTTTTCAAAAGCACCGTAGCTTGTAGGTGACCTGTTGTGCTATGGTGTCTTGCTGCTGCCTTGGTTAGCCAACTCACGTTAACTCAGCGTAACTCCAAACACCAAGACGCTCAGTCACAAATAAAACGCATTCCCAGCCATAAAATTTGCAACGCTTCTCCGACGCTGTCAAATCACGGATGTCTTTATTGTCTTTATTCTTTATCTTTATCTTTTTCTTTACTTATTCCACCTGAACAGGTCCAGTCATGTGTGTGGAGAATCACAGCTGACCTGGGTTCAGTTCTTAGATGGAGCCGTCGATCACAACCTGCAGAAAGCCAAAGACCTCATTCAGCAGGACAGCTAGTTTGTGTGTGTGTGTGTGTGTGTGTGTGTGTGTGTGTGTGTGTGTGTGTGTGTGTGTGTGTGTGTGTTTCTACAGCATATGAGAATTAAAAGGAAGGACATGAACTCCTTGTGTGTCACTTGTCTCGTCTTCACAGTGAATCTACAGTCGACTGCTCGCTGAATGTAAACACAACCTGTTACAGTTTACCTGTACGGGGTTAGTTATACTAACAAGCAAATATCTTTGAACTGTGCATGAAGAATAACTGAACAGCAAGAAAGACATGTCACCAGATCTGGAGAGATCAGACCAGACATGGGTAGAATCAGACAGAATAGATCTGGAGAGATCAGACCAGACATGGGTAGAGTCAGACAGAATAGATCGAAAGAATTAAACGAAAGAGTAAATTCAATTTATGGACCAAATAACAGATACAATAAGATGAAAAAATTATGAGTAATCTATTAAAATCAAACTCTATTTATTTACACATACAGATCAGAAAGTCCAACAGAAACCAGGACAACCATGTTCATGTTTTCTGCACGTAAAAACATGAAAACCTGCAGAGCTTCTTTTAAGGTGTGTACAATTTAATGTGACAAAAATCTGTAACACAGTACACTTCCTGCTCAGCATCAAACAGCAGACAGACATATGTAGAGACCAGCTGCTGAACATAATGGAGCATTTAGCAGCTATTAACTCAAGAGTTGGTGGAGACCAAAACGGAGCTAAAACAGAGTGAATATTGGACTCACGTTCATCAGGTCGACACAAACACGACTCCAAATGAAAGATCATGTTGCTGTCTAACTGCTGGATGTGTAGATCAGCAAATGTTTGTTAACAAGCTCGCCATATCAACTTAAAGGGGCCAACCCCATTATTCAGAACAGTTACAAGGGTTAGAGGTTGAAATCTTCCCCTGAACTGAAACTACCCTTCAAGACCCCGATACGTCGTCGATTGTGTTGTGCAAAAACAGACGTGACGAGCCGCTTCATGACAGAATAGTGGTTCTCTGTCGGCTAGCAACCCTGCGTTCCTACCCCGCCAGAGGAGCGGTGACAAGTGAGGCAACTTCGCTGCTGGACAAAAGTACCATTTTGGACGTCACTTGCCATCGACGGTTGAATGCAATATGTTGAATGCAGGACTGTGATGCACAAATCAGCCTTATTACAATGTTGTAACGTTAGCCGGCAGACGTCGGCATACTAGCGTTTTGTTGTTTTTGCGATTTTTATGCTTGTTATAAATAAAAGGTATAATACATTAAAACGACATGAAACTAAGATAATACAATGTTATCATAGTTTTTAAACCTTTATTAACGAAGAAAACACTTGCTTTGGAGTGTGTCTTTTAAAAATCCTCCATTTGGAGGATCCTCCGCCCTAAAGCCTATAACAGTAACAACAATCGGGACACACCCATGTGTGAACAAGCAAAACGGTATGAAATAGTTTAGACTCCTAAATTGAGCACAAACACTTAAAATATTGTGATGCAAATGTAAAATGTAAGATGTAAAAATGTATTATATTAAGATATAACAAAAAGAACGGTAGAAACGGTAAAATATAAAGTTTCTGTGTCCAGACAGAAATATTTCACTACATTTAGTCGACATATAGGATGTGCAATGTACAGAGCTCAAGCCACACACTAGTTTATTTTTAAAAAATCACCACGGACCATTTTAAAAGGGCAGGGGACCGCAGTTGGCACTAGTTTGGTAATTATCATCTAAAATGCCATTTCGCAATGCAACGCTGCCAGGAAGTGGTTAACAATGCAGGTCGCCATGCTTGTTCCGTGTTATGTGATATCTGGGTTGGGCTTGTGAGGTCCTTTAAGTACAGTAAAACCCTGTAGGTCACCTGTCAATGCACCGCTGACTGTCTGCCAGTGCGCACTTCACCGTCTTCACACCTACTGTTCTAAGAGGGGAACTTTTGGAAAGATGACAGAGGAAACTAAAGAGTCTAGTAAGTACACAAAGGTTATCTGTTTTGCCTAATTTATACTTCTGCAGAGACGCACTTCCTGAAATAACTGTACGCTCCAGTACCTCACATTCTGTAAAACAAAAAGCCTACTTGTAGGTCCATGAGCTCCTCCTCCTCATCTAACGTTAACTCTTTCATATCTCATTTTTATTTATCAGCCATGGAGTTGTGTTGTGCCAAACTTTTATGCAACTATTACAACACGCTTATCACATTAATCAAACACCGACTGACAGAGGATTTCTCAACCGCGGGTTCAGTTCTATATGTATCTGTATTTAGGTTCAGTTCTATATGTAGCTGTATTTAGGTTCAGTTCTATATGTAGCTGTATTTATGTTCAGTTCTATATGTAGCTGTATTTATGTTCAGTTCTATATGTAGCTGTATTTATGTTCAGTTCTATATGTAGCTGTATTTATGTTCAGTTCTATATGTAGCTGTATTTATGTTCAGTTCTATATGTAGCTGTATTTTTGTTCAGTTCTATATGTAGCTGTATTTTTGTTCAGTTCTATATGTAGCTGTATTTATGTTCAGTTCTATATGTAGCTGTATTTATGTTCAGTTCTATATGTAGCTGTATTTAGGTTCAGTTCTATATGTAGCTGTATTTATGTTCAGTTCTATATGTAGCTGTATTTATGTTGTTGTTTTCTGCCTGAGGGAAGTGTTTGGTTCTTGAGCTGCTTGATTCTGCACCATGTTCAACACCTAGTTTGCGTCTGTGTTGTTTGGTGCTGAGCAGGAAACATGCAGCAGGCTTATCAAAGTTTGTTTAGTTGAAAAGGGATGCTCCTGTGGTGATGATGATGATGATGATGATGATGATGATGATGATGATGATGATGATGATGATGATGATGATGAAACTGAAAGCCAAAAGAAAAGAAGCCGAGGCTAAAATGCTCCATAGAACTGAATAGTAAGGCTTTGGCTTCACTAGGCAGAACCCAAGGTTGCCGCCTGATAAAAAGGTTCATATCTCATGACAATTCACAGGCATTAATCACGGACATGCACATATTGGTGTAAAGAGGAAGCAGATTGTTTAATATGTGGTTGGTTGCTTTGTTACAGAAAAGACAACATATTGTTATAATTACTTTGAAAAAAGGTCTTGTTTGATAACTAAACAAACTTGATACTTTTTTTGTGTTTGTGACTGAGACGTTCACGTAGCGTCTGAGGGTTGACACGCTTTTCCAGGCTGTCAAACATTTGTCTTCTCTTGTCTCGTCCTGTTCCATCTCGCCCCGTCCTAACTGAATCCAGGTCACCCCGGTCCCTCCCCTGAGCCTACAAGGAACGAACCACAGCTGGCTCAACTGTCTCTGACTTACCAAAACAAAATTAAAGATGAATACTTATAACGAAACATAAAAACCAACACAAATACAAAAAGTGAATCCATTAAAGAAGTGCCTTAAACTTTCATTCTCTCTAGTGTCCACCAGGGGGCGACTCCTCTGGTTGTATAGAAGTCTAGTCTAAAATGACTCTACTTCTCTCTTGATTTATTCCCTCAGTAAACATTGTAAACATGAGTTTATGGTCTCAATCTCTAGTTTACAGTCTTCTTCAATACAGCATGATGTTCATTTAGTACATTATGGTCCATTTAGAGTCAAACAGACCTTAAAGCAGGGGATGCTTTAGGGGCGGGGCTACACGCTGATTGACAGGTCTCTACCACGGTGTTATCTGGTCTGTGAGTTATCCGTGTTTTTGTCTTACAACTTCAACCCTTTCACAGGGTGTTTTCTGTAACATTTTGGTTCACTAAAAATGTCTTATTTAGCATTTGGTTTACTTGGTTCCATTTTTCGTCAGTTGAGCGACTGCTACAGTGCTGAAAAATCATCACACATTTTTTTTGTTTTAATATTCATTTGGTGAGATAAAAATGTTGTTAAATGTTGTATTTTTTGCTTTTGGCCTTATATTAATTTCCAGTGTTCATCTTTTGTAACTTCGTTCCCTTGTTACGTTCGACTTGCAGCGTTTCTTCATTTGCGTTCTGTATTTGCGGTGCGTATGTTTTATGTATGTGTTGTCAAACTGTTTCTTGGTTCTTGGTTATGTCAACTTTAAGAATTATATTTGATCCATGCAAATTATTTAAATCATGGTCACTATCTGTTTGTTTGTCACAGATGAACGAGATCTTTGCTTTTTCTACTTGGAGATTTTATAAAAAGTAGATAATGATGAAGTCAAATATCAACGACATCAAATAAATAAAAGAGTTGCTCGCCATGTCTTTTAGTAACCTGAAGCTTTACTCTGTTAACCTGTTCATGTTTGTGTGTTTTTATTTTCTTTCAGTCTTTAAAGGAGTGGACCTCCACCCTAAAGTCAACAACTTTGTACACCACACCAGTGAAATCTCACTGGATCAGCTGATTGTGCGGCGAGGCCAACCCTTCAAAGTGACAATTAATCTGAGTCAACCTTTCAACCAAAACCTTTACCCACTCGCCATCTGTGCAGCAACAGGTCGGTCTTTCATTAAATTAGTTGTTAGAACAAAACTCATTTTGTTTGTCGATACTGTTTCCCCTGAACATTCATTCTTCAATAATTCTGTAAGAATTTCCTGAAAATTTGACCACATTTGCTCATAACCTGATCGAAAAATCAAATCAAACAAAACAGAATAATGTAATAATTCTACCAATAATGTAGTAAAATGTCCAAAACCTGTTACAAAAACATTATAGATGATGATGAAATATAATGTAATACCTTTCAGGTATATTTTTTTACTTTTATGGAGAAAAAAAAGTTGACCTTAATATTTAATTACATTTAAAATTAGAAACTTTTAGATCTTTACTTGTGTTGGGAATTCCATTGTCAGATTCCTGTGAGCGCACACCCTCATTGTTGTGCTCTGGAAAATGTAATTAGGTATTACATAATCAGTAAACATGTTATTAAAATATCAGTCGGGACATTCTGTTGCATTATTGGGTTTAATTACATTTTCCATTAGGTTAAATGCAAATGTTGGAATCATTAGGTAAAGACAGGTCTTCAAGCTTTACTCTATTTTCTCTTTTTTTGGTCTTTTCAAGGGATTTTCAGTGTTTTAACTTGTATTGTTTAGTTATAAATATATAACAGTATTGTTACAACAGTGAATAAATGTCTGACAGGAAAACATCCGACCGAGGAGCAGGGGACGCTGTCGTTCTTCAGTCTCCCAGGCCTCAAGAAACCTTCTCCATCAGCAAAGGCTGTGTGGAAGGTAGAGCTTCACAAGGACGCCTCCCCGCCAACAGGCCTCCTGGTCCTCACCATCACCCCGCCGGCTGACACCCCCATCGGGGAGTTCAACCTGGTTGTGAAACACCGGGACGAGGAGAAGACGCTGCCAACGCTGGTGGTGCTCTACAACCCCTGGTGCTCCGGTAGGTCTAGTACTAAAAACCACACCGTTAAAACGCTCTGGTACAAGAAAAAGCCCTGTGTGGAAATGTTATATGTTGTAGTTAAACTTGAAACAATCATGTTTTATAAAATCGTATCTTTTTTTGGGGAGGATTTTGATTCATTAAGTAGCTAGTAATTAAAAAACGTATTGACGTTAAAAGGTGCTATTAATATTTCCCTCTGAGATGTCGATAACAAGAAGTAGAATGTTGCATGAAAAGTACCTCCATTTTATACATAAGCTCAGTACTTGCGTAAATGTAGATTACTTTCTGTAGTTGCAGTCCAACACTGCTTTCTGTCTGTTACTTTTGATACATTAAGTACATTTTGCTGATAATGATCATGTCTTTTTTGCCTCAGTAAGATTTTAAAATGCAAAAGTATTTGAATACTATTTATACTGTAAACTGAATAATATCATCTGTCCGTCTGTATGAATTCACTCTCTGTAGATGACTGGGTGTATATGAAGGAAGAGAAGGAGATAAATGAGTATGTGATGAATGAAAAAGGAATCATCTACAAAGGAAGTAGTAACTACATCTTTCCTTTTGATTGGGATTTTGGGCAGGTACTCTTACACACACACACACACACACACACACACACACACACACACACACACATGTTTCCATCATTTCAGAGGACATTCCATTGACTTACATTAATTTCCCGGAGACTTAGCCTAACCCGAACCATAAACGCTACTTGCCTAATCATAAACCTAAACCTAACTTAAATATGGCCTTAAACCGAGTCTTAAATGTAATGATTTATGTTTTGGGTACATCCAAAACATAAATCCGCCCCAGTCAATCTGTCTGACATCTGTCTGACCTGCTGCAGCCCTATACCCCACCTCGCTCACTAAGGTCTCTCGGCCAACAGCTTCTAGTTGTTCCGAAAACAAAAATGACAACCCGGCCCGACCGGTCCTTCTGTGTCACTGCCCCTAAGCTCTGGAACAACCTTCCCCTTCATATTAGGTTGTCATCCACCTTACCAATGTTTAAAAGTCGTTTAAAAACCTATTTCTTTTCCCTGTTCTACCACCTTTGATCCTAACATGGCACTTTTGTGTGATTTGTGTCAGTTTGTCTTTAATGTCACTTACTGTTATTAATCCAGTCTTTGTTTGTACTGTATGTGCAGCACTTTGGGCAACCTTTGTTGTATTTTAAAATGTGCTATACAAATACATTTTGATTGATTGATCACTACCGAATACTTAATGTTGAAATTTAGATATCACTGAATTTATGGCCCTGAATTTTTTTGTATATAATATATACAATATTTCAGAATTCATAAATCCAGATTTGAATTTCGGTACTGAACAGTACTCAACATTCAGAGTTATTATCTTTGGTACCTTGGATGTTCAGTTTTAAATTCTGAATCCTCAACTTTAATCTGAATATGAGGAGATAGAACATACTGTATGTACTGCCAAGAGCAGACGATGTCTCCTTTAATAAATGATATTCCCATCAGTACTGACAGAAAGAAGACATGATTCAAGAGCGTCTCCTCCCATTCCTTCTGTTCAGTTTGAGGACAAGATGGTGGACATTTGTTTGAAGATTTTGGACGTCAACCACAAACACATCATTGACCCGGCTGACGACGTCTCTGCTCGCTGTAACCCCATCTACGTCGGCCGCGTGATCAGCGCCATGGTAGGACCTGCTCTCTGTGTCCACACACCTTTATAGCAGCAAAGCATTAAAGGGCGGACATTCACCAAAATGCTTAATTATAAAGTTAGAAACTAATAACCCTGTGTGACTGACATTCACAACTTAACGCAGACTTAGTAGATTTTTAGAAAGAAATCATAAACCATTATTTTCTCACTACATAATAACTATCAGGTCAATTTCATTTTTGCAAAGCCGTCAGTTTAACTTTAATCAAATAGTCGTACTGTCAAAAGAACAGCTCTACGGCATCATTGGGCTTCATGCAGTTCCACATATTGAAAGTTGAAATAATAGTTCTGTAAACATTTTTGCCATTAAAGAGCTCAAGAAGAAGACAGTAGATGTATTTTATGTAGTTTTCAAATTATAAAAAAGACAAATGGCAAATGCAAAAGAAAAGTTCATCAGTTTGAGGGAAGAAAAGCTACAAGAGTGAGAATGTCCTTGTTTTCTTCCAGATCAACTGTCAAGATGACAGTGGAGTCTTGATGGGATGCTGGGACGGTTCATATCGTCACGGGTTCAGACCGTCTCACTGGACCGGCAGTCACGCCATCCTTAAGCGCTGGCTCAACTACGACTGCCAAAGGGTCAAGTACGGGCAATGCTGGGTGTTCGCCGGTGTGATGTGTTCAGGTAACGTCTGTCTTTGCAGGTTCTCATACCTGAAACAATATCTGTAAAGGAGAATAGTAGCTCTGAATTGTCAGTCAGAGAAAATTTTTGATACTCTGTTAATTGTTTGTTAAGGACAAACAAACACTGGTGGGTGCCAGCAACTCAAATGTTAGAATGTGCATTTTGTCAAATAAACAAATTACATTGTCAGGCTGTGAGCTACAGGTATCTGACTGACGAGGTGTAGAGACATTCCTCAAAACTTCAGGCGAGGGATTGACCCCTGCTGCTTCATAGCTACCATAGAGCCCACACTGTCACTAACTGCACTCCCTAAATAAATATTAGAACAAATATTATTATTTAAATAATGTTATTAGGTAACACAAGCGATTTAAAAGTTTGCTGATGATATAAAATACATCATCAAATAGCCGTCTAGTGAATTAAACTAGTTTATATTCAGGTAAATGTCTAGTTACATTTAAACAAAAGAAGGGCATTGTTTCTCTACCAATAAGGTGTCATGTTGCTTGTTTGAATCACTCAAATCTTCATGTTTGGTTCTAGTGATGCGCCTGCTGGGCATTCCGTGCCGTGTGGTCACCAACTACCAGTCCGCCCACGACATCAACAAGAATCTGAGCATTGATGTTTATCACGCCGACTACGGAGTCCGTGAGAAGCCATCCTATGAAAGTGTTTGGTGAGACACAGAGGCTTCAATATCTTAAGTCCCTTAAAGTTAAAACACGTCACACAACTGTTACCCGGTACATCACAATATCCCTTTAACATTGTGACCAGTTGGTGTTGTAGAATTTTGAGATTTTGTGTTTTTGCACCAGAGATAGTAGTAGCTGTCTGAGGACAAAATAAAACGCTTTTTTCCCATTCCAAACTTTTACCTGAATAACAGTTAAAATTTAAGAATCATTTACTTTAAACCTTCAATAACTCACTTTCTTTGGCCATTTTATTGTTAACAGAAACTGTTCACACAAAACTGATATTATATGATCTTTTCAGTCGATACGGCACATCCAGCAGTTACATATCAAAGTGATCATTCATTTGGAGGAGTTGTGTTTCATCCTGATGAATCTACACTCTAAATTATTTCACCGTAATTTAACGGTAACTTACTGGCTTGCATTTAATTCTCAATAAATAAAAGAATAACAATAGACATTCAATACATAATTGTTGCAGTTTATTACATGTTCTCAAATAATAAAGAGACATTTGTATTACATCACAAAACTCACAATGTACTGCATGTTTAGAAGAAAAGTAATAAACTAACAAAATCGTTAATGAACAGCTTAATTTAACTGAACTCATTTGCATCAGTGTCACATTGAATTAAAATAGTATCAACAGTGTAACATTGAATTTAAAAGGTATCAAGAACAGTGTAATAGGACTGCATCACAGTCTAGCTTGTTAACAAGTCTTATACACATTTATAGTTAAGTTGAACTGCATGAACTCACAAATGAATGAAAACAATAAAGAGTGAGAACACCTTGAAAGAGGACTTGACTGCAGCGTCTGGCTGGTATCCTCAATCTCTGATGATCAGTGGCTGTAAAACAAACAAGATAAAACTTTAGAAACACAATGTTCTCAACTTCTGGAAAGTTCTATGACATCCAGGATAAACACACTTAAAAGAAGCTTTGGGTGTGCAACTGTGGGTTTGCATGTGCCTCACACGTGTGAATATATCAGTGCAAGTCTTTACAAAAAGCTAATACAACAATACCATACAGCAGGGGTCACTAATAGACGGACCGCGGACCGGTTCCGGACCCAAATGTCGTTGTATGCGGACCCGGACCTAAAACCGATACTTAATACTTAATAATTAATAAATTCTAACAGAGTGCTTCTATTGTTACCGGCACAGCTTTTCTAGCCTTTACGGCATTCGTTCAGCAGTCCAGGAAACACAAAGACCAACTACATGCGTAAATCATATACTGTATGTGTATTCCTATAAGCGTTGCAACTCCAATGACATTTGCACACACACGGGAGAAAGACCCAACAGTCGGAGAAATACGTGAGTCAGAGAAGTTATTTCACATGATGTTCTCTAAGAAGAGAAATGTGACAGCGAGACCTGAGAGACCAGAGTCTTTAACCAAGAATGGACAGACTCGTATATCTTCATTCTGCCTACAGGATGAAGATATACGAGTCTGTCCATTCAAAACCAGAATGTCTCATGTTCAGAGACCATAATGTGGAGCGCCACTACGAGACAAAGCACACATCTTTTGAGCAAACGTACCCACTCGCATCTGAGATGAAGGTACACAAAATAAACAATCTAAGGGCCCAAAATGATCAGAATCCTAACACATGAATTCACAGTTCAACAATGATGTTAACAGAGAGGTATAGAGTTGAAACAAGTGGTTTCAATAACCACAGATAAATCCCTGCACACCTGAATGAACTGAATTTAAAGGTGCAGGGCAAAGACAATTCAGTTAAATTCATTTTTAAGTACTTTATTTTAAGAGTCACATTTTTTAAAAGTTTACTGATATGTATTTTATTTTTTAATTCAGCCTACATTTTACTTGAAATAAGAGAACATTTATTTATTATTAGAGTATATATTATTTATAATTAATCCAGTTCAATTTTAAATCTGACAATAAATATTGTTTAGATATTATTCAATTTAACTTTCTTTGTTTCATTTGACAGTCAGATGTTGACTACATACAGACGTTAATGCAACTGTTGGCAACTTCAATATACATGGGACTAAATCATAGCGCAAGTTAAGACATTATTTGGTGTTCCGGACCTTCTCTCTAACTGGACCTCGCTGAACTTTAATTGAATAGCCCTGCCATACAGTTTAAATCAACAGACTATGTGATGAGCTGATTACTGATTACGTTAGGTGAAGTAATGAAGCTAAGACAATGGACCACAATGGACTAACGTTCAACAATAAAATGAGTTTGATCTGGTGTTAATGTTGCTCCTGGGATAGCACACAGGTAACGTTACCGTTAGCATTAACTTACCTCAACTGTTCATCGTCTTGAACACAGGTCGGTGATTTCTGATCCTCTCTCTCTTTTGATAATCATCCCGTTTGTGGTCCTACAGTCAGTTCAATAACAGCACAAGTAAACACAAGTTAGGTTACTAATGTTACATCTTAACTGTAATTGGTGATTAACTTTATTCATGTTAACTTAACTTGCTATGCTGTTAGCTAGCTAACCTTTCTAAGGCTACTTGAGCTCGAGCTAGCTAAATTGATTGCGTGAACCGACTATGCCAAGGAATTATCAGGTCAAAGGGCTTCAAGGCATGAACTCGTTCACACTAACCAGAGCGAAATGACAACTTTTTAACTGAAAGTAGGAGCCAGTTTTATTAGATCAGGTATGATATTAAACCCATTATCAGGCCTATTAACATGTCAACATCTCGGCTCCTTATATAACAGCAACTATAATAACAGTCTGGTGTTGTTTGGGTGTGGCGACTCGCCCTGAGAGCTTTTAATCCATCAATAAAGAATGATGTTATGTGGTGGTTCACTTTTAGACTGTGATCTGTGGGCTTCAACTTCTATCTTTATCTTTTTAATCTATTTTCAGTTTGACATCCTGGATATATATCCTTTAAACTCATATTGTAGACCTTTCTGTCTTCTTTTCTCAGAAATTTCGTCTTCGTTTTCTCCACATATCAGTTCAGTGAGTGTAGTTAGTGACAGTGTGGGCTCCATGGTAGCTATGACAGCTTGACGGAGCAGCAGTGGGGGTCACTTCCTTGCCTGAAGTTTTGAGGAATGCCTCCGCACCTCGTCAGTCAGGACCTGTAGCTCGCAGTCTGAAAATTACATTTTTGCTCTTTGCCATTGCTCCGCCTACTGTGTTCTTGGCGCTAAGGCAACATTTATACTTTGCAACATGGTTAATTCATGTCTTTATGGACGTTTTTTATGCTGTAATATCATTAGCGGGATGTCTTTTGTGAATCAGACCTTGAGACGGGGCAGATATCAACATGAAAGGGATGCGCAGTTTATGGATTCTATCAATGGCCACGATCTATTCTATGAGGTTCCCCAACTTGGCCTGCAGACCCTTTATGAAGCTTTTATAGTATATACCTCAAAACATGAGTCAAAGAGTGACCCACTGTGGTCTATCAGGACTAGACATGAACATCGAGAACTTCATCTTTTAACAAAAAGAGGAACATATCAGTCAGTGCTGAAGAATGAATCCAGTGTTCTAGTTTGAGTGGTTTATCTTTTGCTTTATTCCAGGAAGAACTTGATATTTTAAGATTTTGTTTGTCTTTCGTAATTTACAGTCAACCTGATGAAAAAAACTTTTGAAATGAAAAATGTTGGCATATCCATAGCTCTGGGTTTCTCAATGAGGGAGAAGGAGTAGATAACAAGGAAACAGAAGTATTTGTATGTCTTAAAACATGTCCAAAAGGGATCTTAAAAGAATATTCCAGACTATTCCAGTGGTGTATTTCAGATCTACTGCACTGCTGCAGATTCTGAATGTTGTTTTGTGTTTTAGGAACTTCCACGTGTGGGTGGAGGCGTGGATGAGGAGACCAGACCTGGCAGAGGATGGGCAATATGACGGCTGGCAAGTTCTGGATCCAACACCACAAGCAAGAAGTGACGGTACAGACTCTCCATTACATTTGTTTCTACTATGAGAATTTGTCCTCTGGGATTCATAAATGTGTTCAGAAGGATGTTCATATTGTGCTCAGGTTTTCTAGCAAAATCAAGACTATCAGACACTGAGGGCCTTGACAAAGCATTGGTTTGACGACCTGGGAATGAGACCGGGCTGAATATGCACAAGCAAATATAAAAGGCAAACAAATCAATTCTCTAAGATGGTGGAAAACATTATTGATGTTATGATTAAATGTCAAGGGTTGTGCAATCTAGTCTCAAGGGAGCATAAAGCACCATGTTGTCCTGATGCTTAAACCGGATTTGCTGGTTTGTATTTCATCTCCTGCACCTGCAGCAACACACACACACACACACACATATCAATGCCCCAAATTACTATTGTTATTAATCGGCTGAGTTTTTTTCTCTCTCTCTGTTGATTAATCATTTTGTCTATAAAATGTGAGACAACAGTGAATTCCAGTTTCACAGAGCCAAATGTGAAATCCTCAAATGTTTAAGTTTGTTCCACCAAAAGACCAAACTCCAAAGATATTTAGCTTACTAACTCATATGACAAAGAAAAGCCATAAGTCCTCACATTTTAGAAGCTGGAACCGACAAATGTTTGTCGTTCCACTAAAACAATTACATAAAAATAGTTGCAGATCAACTTATCGTTTTAGTTCTACACATGCATGGAACGCAACCCCTTCAATTCATTGATTTTGTTGTGAAAGCCACTTTAAACTAAAGTTTTTGTTTTAATAGAAATTAAACATTTCCAGTTGCTTTCATCGCGGTGTCATTCCTAATTCAACGAACAGATGGCATTTTAAAATCCTACCGATACTGTCTTTAAATCGCATTACACCAAACTACTTTATTTCAATATGTTAACGTCTCTCCTCTTGTAGGTGTTTACTGCTGCGGTCCAGCTCCGGTCACAGCTGTCCGGAGCGGACAGACAGACCTCAAATATGACATCCCGTTTGTCTTCGCTGAGGTCAATGCCGACTGTAATGACTGGCTGGTCAGTAAGCAGATTTAGAGCCTAATCTCAACATCACATTTAGTGATTTAGTGTAAAATAAAAAGAGAGCCAGTCTAAGCCTAATGTATTTTTGTTGTTTCTATTGTCTGTGTTTGTGTGTTCTATCAGGTGAAAGCTGATGGTTCAATGGTGAAAGTCTATTCTGACACCTGGCATGTCGGTCAGAATATCTCCACCAAGCGTGTCGGCTCCGACAAGAGGAATAACATCACCGACAACTACAAAGCCAGAGAGGGTTGGTTCACCTGACAAACACCTGTTTACGTTATGTTTGAGCATGTTGGTTAAGCAAGTTTTGTTGGCTTGTTTTTCTATAGTGACTCAAGAATATACGAGTTTCTCTCTGTAAAAGTCATTCACTCTCTGGGGGCCTCGAGCGTCACTTGATAAAGTTAACGTTAACAAACGAGACCATATTAGCAAACCCTACCCTATAAGCAGACTACTTTGCTGAGAGGAGAGCAGACGGGAGGCCTGGAGAAGACAGTTGGCTAGTTAACTAGCGAGCTTGTCCATCCCCATAGTAGTCTGCGGAGTTCCCACCCACCCTCCTCTCGGCGAAGTAGTCTCCTAGCGGCGAGGAATGAGGCAGAGGGACCATAGACTGAGCGCTGCCACTGGCCACCAGCCCGCATTTGGGCTCACCTTCTATAAACAGTGTAATGTTAGCATGAAAGCATGTTGGAATTAGCAAGGTAGCTAGATAACTAGCCAGCCGTTAAAAATGAGTAGAATTCAACAAGTTAATGCTTCATCCACACACTCTTGTTTCAGCTGGATAAGCACTTTGCTATCACTCAGATCATTTTCTGTAACCAATGTTGCATGAAAGTATGGCGGAATTTGCAAGCTAGCTAAGTAGCCAGTTGTCCTCTAGTTAGCGTGGTTATTCCACCATGCTTAAATGCTACGCTGGTTAGGCCAAGTTCACACTTTATGACTTTCAAAGTCATCCGATAGTTCCACTGTTCACACTCCATCATTTGCTGTCTTGCTCGTGGTTTTCGAGTCTGACCGGCGAGGGGGTCACACACTACAAGATCCTTTGTCTGGAATCCCTGATGAGGTCTCGAAACTAAGCTTGAAAACCCATGCCAGAAGTGACACGGTCGTAGCATAGCCTTCTGCATGAGCGTGCTGTGGTGCAACAGCCGTGTCGGCTGAGGAGGTTAGCAGAAGGCTATGCTAAGCTATTAGCAGCATTTTGACGTTGGCTGTAAAGGGGTATAGTAGCTTAGGAAAGTGACTGAATCCCCATATTTACAGGATCAATGGAGGAGAGGTATTACTATGAATACGCCACCACCAGAGACTACTCCAGAGCTCTTGACGAGATAGATGAGTACATGTATGGCGACGAGAATGAAGAGATGGAAGAACACGACGATGAGGAGATTGTGGAGAACATTGAGGTTGAAGAGATTGTGGAGAGCATTGAGGTTGAAGAGATTGTGGAGAGCATTGAGGTTGAAGAGATTGTGGAGAGCATTGAGGTTGAAGACATTGTGGAGAACATTGAGGTTGAAGAGATGGAGGAGACGGACGAAGAAGATGAGAGTGCTGACGTGGTGGAGAATAGGACCTTAGAAAGTCTGGATAACGTTTCCGTCAGCCCCGCACAGCCAACTGTGCCGACGCAGGTGTCCATGCGTTTTGAAGAGGTGCGTCACAGAAACTAAAGTTTCCCTGTAGACTATTGAATGTTTTGTATGTTATTTTTATTTTCATTTTTGGCAATTATAAATTCTAATTTAAAACAAAACTTGGACGAGGTCCTTGTTGGGTTTAAGTTTGAGCATGAATTGCAACGTCCACACTTTGTTTCTTGCCACATGTCTATTACCTGAGCAATAGACATGTGGCATAGACTCGATTTTAGGGCCACCGCTCTTCAGAATATATCAATGATCTCTTATCTATGTTGAAATCATGATGTTCGCAGATGACACCACACTATACATTCACTGGAAAAACGCATCAGAATGACCATGAATTTAAAAAAGGAAAAGTCTCAACGTTGGAAAGACTACTTTTCCACTACTTTTTTTTTACTGTCCTGACATCTGCATAAATGGGCAAACAATTTAAATGTGGAAGAAGTACAACAAAAAGACAGAATACCCCAAAAAATGATCTGCTTTTACTTTTGATTGAGGTGGCAGTCATCACTTTATCCTCTAATTCTCTTAATCAAACCATCATTTATTTTCTTTAATTTGAAATGGCCACATTTTTAAGTATTATTTTTTCATTCAAAATAGAACCCAGATCTTTTAACCCTAAACAAACACACATCTTGTAACTGTTGTTGTCTGTTGTTATGGATAGGGTGGCGTTGGTGCTTGTTTTGGGGAGTAAAGCACACCCAAATAAAAAATGTTTTTGGTGTTGTGGTGTAGCATCCCCAGGCGTAAACGCTTGTGCTCTCTTCGTTCGTTGCATGTATACTTTTTTTTTTACATCAACTTAATCAAAGACTAAACAAACTGGATTTCTTTCAATAAATGTATTTGGGCCTTTTATCAATGTCTCATTGTGTGGCGCTGCAGGTGACCCCACCGATCAACGGTAAGGATGTGAGATTGAAGCTGGTGCTGCAGAGTAAGAGCACTGCTGCCAGGCCGTTGTCCATCAACATCAGGGTCCAAGCCATGAGGTACAACGGCGAATTGGGTGTGAACATCCAGAATGAGGTGAAGGAGAAGACACTGCAGCCTTGGATAGGTGAATCTTCTTCTGTGAACATGTAACTGTTGAATTTAGGAGGGAGATACCTCAGAAGGTTGACAAATATAACCAAAACTATCTGTGTGTCTGCATGTGAGAAAACACTGTATGTTTTTGTTGAATTTGTTGTGAACCGACTCTTCTTTTCCTCTGCCTCTTGGAGATCTGGTCATCCCTATCCGGATCCCGTTCTCGGACTACCGTAAACCCATGCTGGAGTGCGACAGCATTAAGGTTTCAGCTGTGGTCATGGACAAAGAGAAGCCAGATTACTCATACCTGGCTCAGGATGATGTCGTCCTGCTTCCCCCACACCTCGCCGTCAAGGTTGATAAAAAAACCTTTGTCTCTAAAATCATAAAGACATGTGGTCCAGCTTTGTTCAGCTGTTTGTGTCTCTTTTCCTGACTGAATGTATTTGAATCATCTGCTCAAATGTGTGTTCCAGTTTCTCAAAGCGGCCAGAGTGAACCGTCGGGTAATAGTGGAGGTGATTTTCAAGAACCCAGTCAACGAGACGCTGACGCAGTGCTCTCTGACTCTCTCTGGAAGCGGACTACTGCATGATGAGGTTGAACTCAAGTGAGTATGTGTGTGTGTGTGTGTGTGTGTGTGTGTGTGTTTGGGATTAGGCCTTAGAGTTGAGATATTTCAATGCCAATATGAAATATATACCGACACCAAAACGTTTTGGTTACCATACCTAAAATATAAAAATGATTTTCAACAAAACCCTTTTTTTAATTTAACAAAATGTTCAAAGTTGTCCAAACACAAGCAGGTGCACAACAACATCATCTCAATAAAACTCATATCAGAAACATTTTGACCTAAATCAGGAACCGTCTGATCAAAGGATAAGATTAAGATTATGAATCCGATGAGGCATTTGATGCTAACATTTGTGGTTGATGGTTTTTAATACTTGGTGCTATATGGACATATTTTAATATTTCTTTTCTGCTCCGAAAACGCAGCCCTAGTCTGATTCATTTTAATGCACAACACTGAATCAGTTATAAGAAGTGTCGCCCATCCAAAATCTGGATAACACCAGGCAACGTAAATACACCCACAAACTTTACTCTTTGTTACCCACAGGATTCCAGATCTTAAGAAAAACAACCGAATACGCGTGCAGTTCCCGCTCATTCCCTACAAGATCGGTAAGAAGACTCTGGTGGCCGACTTCGACTGCTCCACTTTCAGAGACATCAAGAGCAGCTGCACCGTCGACGTCAAGCCGTCTATTTAGCGCTTAGTAAGAGTTACATACAGTCACTCAGTTAAAACTCTTAATGTGCCATTTTTACTCTCAATGTTTTCAATTTTCAAAAGAAAGACTATAATGTTGTCTTCACTCAAATATGGTGGTGGTGTATAATAACAGCTGCTGCTTTTTTTTCTGCCACTTCTACTCCTACTACTGTGTGGTGTTGAATATGTGTGTAATATGAGCGCTGTAGAAAGAAGCCATTGTGCGTTAAAAGTAATGACCATGTATACCTGGCAGTGACGAAAAACCAAAAAATGTATGAGCGTTGCCTCGTAGGAGAGGACAAAGAAAGACGTCTCACTCCTACTGTTTTCTTTGTTCCCATGAATAGTGGAGATCCCCCAGTAAGTCTTCAATAACCTCAAGATTGGCATGCAATCAAGTACATTTTAAGGAAGACAAACTTGTGAATATCAAACAGTGACGGCCTGTAGACTTGAAAGATGGACCTGAAAGGTTTGTTCGATGCTCCTTCACAGATGAGGGCATCTACTGTCAGTTTAGATGTTTCTTGTTGTCCATTTGTGAAATTGATAATGTGAAATTTGTCCAATTAAAAAAAAAACCTCCTCATTTGAATAAAGTTCAGGTTTAGGCTCCTTCATGTAAATAAGGGGCGTTCAGCGCTACTCGTTGCCTCTGGAAACTCCTGTAAAACTTTTAAACTTATCAGGAAATCATGTCAAGTTGAAAGTTTACGTGAATGCCGCTAAACCTCATTGGCAGACACACAACAGTTTGTGAGGGATTGTTTCAGGCTCCACTTCAACCTACAGTCTTCTGAACTTTCAGCTTTAGCTGCACCAAACAAAACCAATCCATTGATTCTCGATACATGCTTGGTCCTGCTTCTTGGAGGAGGTGAGCTGCTGCCAAAATTTCTCCTGGTGGATAAAATAAAGATTAACAGACCAAATGATGTGTAAGCTGTCTTTGTCTTTATTCACATGTTTTTATGGTTTTATTGAAAATGTCAGTAATATGCACAAATAAAGTGTTACTGAAAGCCATGTGCTCTTTGTGTCTTTAATAGTGACGCTACAGATCATAATGTAATCATACTGATAATTAAATGAAATGTGTTGCTTCAGGGATAAGAAAGACTGATGATTCATGTAACACATTATCACATTTATTCATACAGACTAAATATGAGAGTTTTGCTCCTATCCAAGAAGTGGATTTTTTCTTTTTATTTGTCTCCAAATCTAAAGTCCCCGATACACAATATAAATCCTTTACAACATGGGTGGATGATAAGACAAAGGGCCCCTATGCACAGACATGCAAAAGGCCCCGCCACTACTCCTCTATAGGAGCACAACACACACTTCATAGTTGTTCATCCTCTTTTTGTAGTCGTTTTGTGTGTCTTTGGAGTCATTTTGAGCCTCTGTAGTCATTGTGAGTCAATTTGTGTGTCTCTTTGTGTGTCTTTTTGTGTGTCTTTGTAGTTGTTTTGTGAATCTTTGTGTTCATTTTGAATCACTTCCTGGTTGGTACGTGTCTCTTTGAGTGACATGATGTATAGGTGAAGGCCAGGTGGGGCCTAACTGACGCTGTGGGCCCCTGGGGTCCGGTAGGCCCATTCAGTAATTCATGCATGCCTTACAGCCATGTTGGAGATACAGTGTGTTGGATTTCAGGAAACACATGCAATGGCACTTCAATGAAATATAACTAATAGATTTATAGCAGTATTTAAAAACACAATTAAGAAAAAATAACCTTTAAATAAATGCAGCAAATTAGGCAATAGACAGGACATGCAGTGTTAGTGCAATCAGAAGATGCCCCAGATTTAATAAAGGACACAAAGAAATGACACAAGATAAATAAATGAACGATTCAGATGAAACAGCAGTTTCACTTTAGATTTGCTTGTAATCATCCAGAAGAAACTCCCTTTTCTCTGAAGTAGAAACCAAACAGCTGCTGCTCTCTGTCTGAGGATGCGTTCACTGCTGTGGGAAAGATGGGCGTTTGGGGAAAGCATTGCTCCTAATGAAATAGCTGATTGGTGACAACAAAAACGTTAATACCAAAGCATATCAGTAGCTTTTTCCACCAGTGGACTGCAGCTCAGTGCATTTAGTTAAGTAAGAGAAGTTTATCTTTCAACATTTTAGTGGGAGATTTTACACACAAAGATCAGTTTACCACAAAAGATGCACAAGTATGTGAACACATACAAGGAATGTGAATCCAGTTTTGAGTTACTCTCTATGTACTTACACAGAGTTCCAAGTACAATAAGATAAAACATATATAAATAAGGACAAAGAAGCTGAACAAAGAAAATAAATGTTTTAAAATAAAAACAGTACGCAAGACAAGTGTTTCTGCAAATCATAAACACATATAAATAGTGCAAAAGAATACATATTGGGTAATTTAATAGATATATGTGTAATTATATAATATATATATAGTGTGCAGGATTTATATTCATGTAGAATACAACAGAGTGTATATTAAACTGTAAATACATATTTTGTAAGTAGTGGATCTTATAGTATTACAGGCGTATTGACACTATGTGACTGATTTAACTGTGATGAACTCTTTGTGACGCCTGTGGAAAGACAAAGCTCTAATGTCTGCTTGTTTGGCTCTGTAGCGCCCACCAGAGGGGGAAAGATCAGTCCACTAATCTAATGACGACTTCTGCTCTTTTGGAATCATTAATCAGGTTTAAGGTCCAGGGACAGAGAGTCTAATGCTCTACATACTATAAATAATGAGAATAAAACTTACTTGACAGGTAGGCTTTCACATACAGGGAATCTGATTTGATGTATTGGTGCAAAATAAACACAGTGAGAGAAAAGTAAACAAATTGATAATCTTAAATGAAAAACAATACAAAAAGTGAAGAAATACATTTCTGTTAAAAGCGCTGTACAGTGTTTAAATAAGGAGGATGGAGTGTGAAAATGTTTACAGTATAGAGAATAATGTGCAAAATCCACCACAAATTAAAAAACACATTTAATAACTTCTTTGGAAATAATTTTTTGTATTCATTCTTTATTTAGCCATGAAGGCCTCATTGAGATACAAGAACTCTTCTTCCAGAGAATCCTGATCAAGAAGGCAGCAGCTTCACATGTTAGGACACATGTTAGGACACATGTTAGGACACAGGCAATGCATAAAAATAACAAGAGAAATAATAAAAGAAGAGAAAACCATAACACACTCAAGTCAAGAATGATGTAAAACAGCATCATGTTTCCTTCGGGGCAGATTTTAAAAAGAACTTTAAATACTTTCTCAAAACAATTTTTTTTGGCAGTTTTACCGAGCTGTGAGCCACTTGATTGAAATAAAGGATTAAAAGACTGTACTGGCTAGTTTGTCTAACAATATTTTGGCATGAGAGCTTCTGCACCACACTAATCAACACTAAAAATATGTGCAATATAAATACACTGTGCAATACTACAATGATTCTGTCTGTATATATAATATTTTAGTTATTGTGGATTTTTTACTTTTTTTACTTATTTAATATTCTTTACTGTTTTATTACTTATTTACTTATTTATGATACTTGTTTTGATCTTGTTTGCACTTTACTGTATATATATGTATATATATGTATATACGTATATATACATATATATACACTGCCTGGCCAAAAAAAAAGTCGCCACCAAAAAAAAAGATCACTCTAATATTTCGTTGGACCGCCTCTAGCTTTGATTACGGGACGCATTCGCTGTGGCGTTGTTTCGATCATCTTCTGCAATGTCACAAGATTTATTTCCATCCAGTGTTGCATTAATTTCTCACCAAGATCTTGTATTGATGACGGTAGAGTCTGACCGCTGCGCAAAGCCTTCTCCAGCACATCCCAAAGACTCTCAATGGGGTGAAGGTCTGGACTCTGTGGAGGCCAATCCATGTGTGAACATGATGTCTCATGCTCCCTGAACCACTCGTTCACTATTTGAGCCCCATGAATCCTGGCATTGTCATCTTGGAATATGCCCGTGCCATCAGGGAAGAAGAAACCCATTGATGGAATAACCTGGTCATTCAGTATATTCAGGTAGTCAGCTGACCTCATTCTTTGAGCACAGACTGTTGCTGAACCTAGACCTGACCAGCTGCAGCAACCCCAGATCATAGCACTGCCCCCACAGGCTTCTTCAGTAGGCACTAGGCATGATGATCCAGGTGGAGACTTTTTTTTTGGCCAGGCAGTGTATATTTATATCTATACATATATTTATGTTACATCCAATATAGCCACCAGAGGGCTCACTGCGATTGTCCAAAGTCCTACAACTTTCAAAGGACTCGAACGCAGCGTGAAAAAAAAGGGGAGCGAAACGGATACAGTAAAGTACGGAAGCCCCAACAATCAATCTGACTGAGAAGTACGAAGCTACAGCTAGCCGGCAAGTTCCTGTACCACAAAGTACGCAGAGTAATGTCAGTATTAATGACGAGTACAGATAATTTCAGGTAACGTTTCAGTTTCAGCCGTGTCGACCAAGTCGTTTTGTATCGTGAAGAGGACGAACTTCCTTGTTGCTTTCTCTCAGAACCGTTTTACCCGGCAGACCCGGTAAGAAGTGTGCGAGAGCTTTCTTTACATTAAGCTAACAGCTAGCCTAGCTTAGCTGTGGCAGAGCGGTTAGCTCGCTAAGCTAACTTAGCTAACTGAAAACTCATACTCGAATTAGCAAGTTTTAGCTAACGAGCTAATGTAGCACTGAGATAATTGTGAGGTGACGCCAGTTAAAACCATAAAGACAAACTGTGAAGATAAACCGGCTGAATAAGACTCGTGCCGGTAAACCAGTTATATGTTTGTTCTTTATTTACAATTATTATTTAAGTCTTTATATTGTATAACGTCCCTGACCAACAGCCCTACAGTAAACTCTGTCGTCATTTAATTCAGTTGTGTTGAAACTGCGTCAGAGAGGTGTTGATTTATTTATATTAAGGAGTGCGTGTGACGTCACAAAAGATTTAGGTGTACTTCTCAGGAACGCAATGCAACATAATGGATCATTAGCTTCCAATTACAGGCGTCGAAACAATTACAATAACGGTGAAACTAACACCTGAACCGTGAGCCAGTGGTACCTCATGATCTGAAGTGTGAAGTGTTATTACTGCACATCATTTAGTTCAGGAGTCCAGGCTCTTATCTTAAGGAATGACTTGCATTTACAATGTTGAGATAATGTATCAGAACAGTTTATGTACCAATTCAAGGAGGTACGTCCAGATTGGATATAGTATAAGTTTATTAGAATTGGTGTTTATTGGAATCCAGCCAGGTAAGAGAAGAAGTGAAGCCGATGCGTTCCTAGAATACCTTGTTCCTGCACAGCTTGGTTCTGTGTGTGGATAAGAAAGGAGGATATCAGATTAGGAGCGTTGGTGTCATGGTCAACACTTCCACCATGGGAATGAATCTTTGACCCAGAAGAAGATCCTACATCCTCTTCACTGACAGCCAGAACAATCTGTTCATCTGTCATTGAGTACACGTTGTAGAGACACTGGGTTAAACAATACCACAGTAAACATTGAAGAGTGGACCAGGACACGTCTTGAACAATAGATTACAAATACCCAGACTGTGTATTCTGTTATATTCTGTTATATAGAGGAGATGTATATGACATTTCCTCTGGTAAATGTGCCACTATTGTATTCACGCTAACCAGTGTTTCATCTTTCAGTAAAGAAGCAGAGATGCCTCAGAAACAAAGGTCCAAGTCCTGGACGGAGTTGAAACAAGTTGGAAATGAATGTTTCAAGGCGGGTCAGTATGGAGAGGCCACCACTGTCTACAGCCAGGCGATCAGAGAGCTGGAGAAGTCCAGTGAGTGATGCTTCAATATATATATATATATATATATATATATATATATATCTACACTGAATAAATATAGTGAAGTACAAAGTACAATATTTCCCTCTTGAGAGGACTAGAAGTATAAAGTTTCATATGGAAATACTCAAGTCAAGTAAATGTACTTCAAAGTTATATTTAACGGGGTAGTTTGGTTGTATGTTATGAGGTACTCTTCCGTAGTCGGTGTATTTCTCTGACAATACATGTACTGCTGTGTGTGTGTGTGTGTGTGTGTGGGGGGGGGGGGGGGGGGGGGGGGGGGGGGGGCGGGGCTGCAGTACCTGTTGTTCACGATGTTTAGAGTGTTCTCTGACGGAGAAGTGAAGGTGGAACGTATCGAGTCTGGTTGCTCTGAAGAGAGCAGAGATAAGTTTCACCTTCAGCTCGGCTTTCATCAGAACAGAGCGAGTGTGTGAAGTAATGTAATGTAGTGTAGTGTAATGTAATGTAGTGTAGTGTAATGTAATGTAAAGTAGTGTAATGTAGTGTAGTGTAATGTAATGTAGTGTAGTGTAATGTAATGTAATGTAATGTAGTGTAGTGTAATGTAGTGTAATGTAATGCAATGTAATGCAATGTGTGCCGAATACAAAGCTAGTGTTTGCAGACTGTGGTCTTGGTTTTAGGCCCAGAGTCTCAGGATCTCTGGTCTACCACTCCGGTCCCGACCCTTTAAATCAATGTTCTGTCCTCGTCTGTACCGCTCTGTTATTATGATGACTGTCCATCGTGTCTTCTTCTTCTTCATCTCAATGGTGTTTGACTGAGATGACGCGATGCTCCTCTTTGAACATCTTATTTCTCTTCTCCAGATAAAAAGAACCCCGAGGATTTGGGCATTTTGCACTCAAACCGTGCAGCCAGCTACCTGAAAGAGGGCAACTGTGGCGAGTGTGTGAAAGACTGCAACATGTAAGTGTTTTTATTACACCGCAGTCTGAGTCTGTGCAGTCTTTATGTTTTTGTGTGTTTTGTATTAGTTAAACCTATGAAAAACGCCCAGATTGACACACACACACACACACACACACACACACACACACACACACACACAGGAGCTATATATTATATTTAATAAAGTGATGATCAGTCATTTGGTGTAGTAAGGATGTTTTAGGCATCGTGTCTTCAGCGTTGACTCTTCATCAGTAGAGTTGAGTCCTTCTCTGCCGTCTTGCTCGATGCAGGTGTTCTAAATGAGAGTGTCTAACTCGTGGAATGCAGGTGTTCTAAATGAGAGTGTCTAACTCGTGGAATGCAGGTGTTCTAAATGAGAGTGGCTAACTCGTGGAATGCAGGTGTTCTAAATGAGAGTGGCTAACTCGTGGAATGCAGATGTTCTAAATGAGAGTGGCTAACTAGTGGAATGCAGGTGTTCTAAATGAGAGTGGCTAACTCGTGGAATGCAGGTGTTCGAAATGAGAGTGTCTAACTCGTGGAATGCAGGTGTTCTAAATGAGAGTGGCTAACTAGTGGAATGCATGTGTTCTAAATGAGTGGCTAACTCGTGGAATGCAGATGTTCTAAATGAGAGTGGCTAACTCGTGGAATGCAGATGTTCTAAATGAGAGTGGCTAACTCGTGGAATGCAGGTGTTCTAAATGAGTGTCTAACTCGTGGAATGCAGGTGTTCTAAATGAGAGTGGCTAACTCGTGGAATGCAGGTGTTCTAAATGAGAGTGGCTAACTCGTGGAATGCAGGTGTTCTAAATGAGTGTCTAACTCGTGGAATGCAGGTGTTCTAAATGAGAGTGGCTAACTCGTGGAATGCAGGTGTTCTAAATGAGTGTCTAACTCGTGGAATGCAGGTGTTCTAAATGAGAGTGGCTAACTCGTGGAATGCATGTGTTCTAAATGAGAGTGGCTAACTAGTGGAATGCAGGTGTTCTAAATGAGAGTGGCTAACTAGTGGAATGCAGGTGTTCTAAATGAGAGTGGCTAACTCGTGGAATGCAGGTGTTCTAAATGAGAGTGTCTAACTAGTGGAATGCAGGTGTTCTAAATGAGTGTCTAACTCGTGGAATGAAGGTGTTCTAAATGAGTGTCTAACTTGTGGAATGCAGGTGTTCTAAATGAGAGTGGCTAACTCGTGGAATGCAGGTGTTCTAAATGAGAGTGGCTAACTCGTGGAATGCAGGTGTTCTAAATGAGAGTGGCTAACTCGTGGAATGCATGTGTTCTAAATGAGAGTGGCTAACTAGTGGAATGCAGGTGTTCTAAATGAGAGTGGCTAACTAGTGGAATGCAGGTGTTCTAAATGAGTGGCTAACTAGTGGAATGCAGGTGTTCTAAATGAGAGTGTCTAACTCGTGGAATGCAGGTGTTCTAAATGAGAGTGTCTAACTAGTGGAATGCAGGTGTTCTAAATGAGAGTGGCTAACTAGTGGAATGCAGGTGTTCTAAATGAGAGTGGCTAACTCGTGGAATGCAGGTGTTCTAAATGAGAGTGGCTAACTCGTGGAATGCAGATGTTCTAAATGAGAGTGGCTAACTAGTGGAATGCAGGTGTTCTAAATGAGTGGCTAACTAGTGGAATGCAGGTGTTCTAAATGAGAGTGGCTAACTCGTGGAATGCAGGTGTTCTAAATGAGAGTGGCTAACTCGTGGAATGCAGGTGTTCTAAATGAGAGTGTCTAACTAGTGGAATGCAGGTGTTCTAAATGAGAGTGTCTAACTCGTGGAATGCAGGTGTTCTAAATGAGTGTCTAACTCGTGGAATGCAGGTGTTCTAAATGAGAGTGGCTAACTCGTGGAATGCAGGTGTTCTAAATGAGAGTGGCTAACTCGTGGAATGCATGTGTTCTAAATGAGAGTGGCTAACTAGTGGAATGCAGGTGTTCTAAATGAGAGTGGCTAACTAGTGGAATGCAGGTGTTCTAAATGAGTGGCTAACTAGTGGAATGCAGGTGTTCTAAATGAGAGTGTCTAACTCGTGGAATGCAGGTGTTCTAAATGAGAGTGTCTAACTAGTGGAATGCAGGTGTTCTAAATGAGAGTGGCTAACTAGTGGAATGCAGGTGTTCTAAATGAGAGTGGCTAACTCATGGAATGCAGGTGTTCTAAATGAGAGTGGCTAACTCGTGGAATGCAGGTGTTCTAAATGAGAGTGGCTAACTAGTGGAATGCAGGTGTTCTAAATGAGAGTGGCTAACTCGTGGAATGCAGATGTTCTAAATGAGAGTGGCTAACTCATGGAATGCATGTGTTCTAAATGAGTGTCTAACTCGTGGAATGTGCGTATTTTCTCTCAGGTCTCTGGAGTTTTTCCCGTTCAACGTGAAGTCCCTGCTTCGTCGCGCTGCTGCCTACGAAGCTCTGGAGCGCTACAGGCAGGCGTACGTAGACTACAAGACGGCTCTGCAGATCGACTGCAACATCGCAGCTGCTCACGACGGCACCAACAGGTACCTGAGAGCTGGAGACCGCGGCTCCATGGCGCGCATTTAAAGAGACGGAGATATGTGTTGTGGTCAACTGTACGCTCTATTCTCAATGCACCTGTGTCGGGTCTCCTCTTCAGGCCACACCATGAAACTGAAGACCGCTCAGTTAACATTCATAGTGCCCAAACAAACTTCAGTCCACATCTGAAACGTTGACGCAGTTGGAAGCTCGACGTTGATGGATTCATCTTTCACTATATTTAAAGGACTAAACGAGGCGTTTCCGCTCACTGTGTTGTTTTTGAATTGTGTCTCAGGATGACGAAGGCGCTCACAGAGGCAGACGGTCCGTCATGGAGGGAAAAGCTTCCTCCCATCCCCACCGTCTCTCTGTCTGACAGAGAGAAACTAGCCCAGAAAACCACAGCCAACGCTGCACAACCGAACCCTTCAGCCCGACAGAACGGCAGCAGACAATCCAACAAACCTGGTCAGAGGATTTCTTCACTGTTGTTTTCTACTGAGTCTCTTTTATATTATTCTTTAGCCCTGTTTATGTGGGACTTTCATCGTGTGATGTTTTAAATGACCCAAAGCAGTTTATTTATTTAACTCGAGAGATGTCAAAATGTGTGATAACTGACCTCTTATTTCTACCAATCACAGGGTTTCTTCTGTGTACGTCGTCAGTCGAGAGGAACGTATTCAATTTAAAGGTTGATTCAGATGTAAATCCATCTCTTCCGTCTCTCTCTTCTTCTATCCTCCCATCAGCTCCCAGTGATAAAGACATGAAGAAAGGACAAACCCTGAAAGAAGAAGGCAACGCTCTGGTGAAGAAAGGAGAGCACAAGAAGGCCATCGAGAAGTACAGCCAGAGCCTCAAGCTCAACCCCACTGAGATCACAACCTACACCAACCGGTGGGCCGCGTCTCCATCCCTCCGCCTTCTGGTCCCTCTAATGGGAGACCGGTGGTTCTTAATATATAAGCTAATGCTTGATAAAGTTAGCGCACGGCTACACAAAGAGGCGGAAGATATTTCCGTCTGTAGAGTTTGTTTTTAAATCGTGCATTTGTCCGTCAAACTTAATTATTAATTATTTAACACTAACTAACTGAAAGAGAATGAATTAATAATAATAAACGTCAACATTCCAAAAGTATGGCTTTCTGACAAAAAATTATTTATTTTAACCTAAACCAGGATCTAAACCCAAACAGGAGCTAAACCAGAATCTAAACCTAAACCAGGATCTAAACCCAAACAGGATCTAAACCAGGATCTAAACCTAAACAGGAGCTAAACCAGAATCTAAACCCAAACAGGATCTAAACCAGGATCTAAACCTAAATAGGATCTAAACCAGGATCTAAACCCAAACAGGATCTAAACCAGGATCTAAACCTAAACCAGGATCTAAACCAGAATCTAAACCAGGATCTAAACCAGAATCTAAACCAGGATCTAAACCTAAACCAGAATCTAAACTTAAACCAGGATCTAAACCTAAACAGGATCTAAACCAGGATCTAAACCCAAACAGGATCTAAACCAGAATCTAAACCAGGATCTAAACCTAAACCAGAATCTAAACCTAAACCAGGATCTAAACCTAAACAGGATCTAAACCTAACCTTAAAACGGTTCATAATGTAACTTTATGGAGTTTTTGTAATATTTCTTTTCATCAATCAGACGGTCTGAAGCTGAAACTTGAGTAATATTGGATCAGTTCTAATGCTCTTAATAAACGTTATTGATGAAACACTTTTCAAAGCTGTGACTAAAAACAGTCGACAGATGTAACTCTGCTGCGCAGCATCATGAATAGATAGATGTAGACTTTATTTAGTTTGTAGCAGCAGCAAACAAAGTTACAGTAACATACAAATATTAAGAAAATGCACAATATATACAATAAAGTAACGGAGCAGAACCTGTTAAATTACAAGTAATAAACAAGTTGTTATGTTTTGACCTCCGTCTGCTGGTTTGACTCTTATTTGGTTGTGCGTCTGTGCGGTCAGGGCGCTGTGTTACCTGTCGGTGCAGCAGTACAGAGATGCCGTCAGAGACTGCGACGAGGCGCTGGCGATCGACGGCAGCAACATCAAGGCGCTCTACAGGAGGGCTCAGGCTCACCTGGAGCTCAAGGTGAGAGCGGCGCTCCTCAGAGCTTCACTTCCTGATTCTCACACACTGGTGTTTAGAGCGCGATGAACACGTTAATGATCACTGGTACAGGCCTTCAGTAAATACACGTCACGTGAAGTTGTCCATTCTGCATAATGAATATGTATGTATGTATATATACACACACACACACACACACACACACACACACACACACACACACTCTACGTTATGTATATTTTGAGATGTGTATGTGTGGAGCCACCGTCCTCTGTTTCTCGTGCTACATTCTAAGCCCGCCCACTTTTTAATTGTCCAACCCAAAGGATTAGATGTAAATCCTTCGTCACGCCACTCAAACGTTCTGTTTCATGGAGGAATGCGTCTCAGTACAGATGTTGAAGACTCGCCTGGTTTGAAACCTCTACTCAGCCTGCGGGTTTACTTCAGTGCCGCCGCTCCTCAAACCCGTTCAGGTCCTAACTCTCTCTCTCTTTTTGAATTCTCGTCTCCGTTTCCCGCAGGACATCAAAGGTTGTGAGGACGACCTGAACAGCCTCCTCAGAGTGGAACCAAAGAACGTGGCCGCCCTGAAGATGCTGCAGGATGCGCAGGACAAGAAGTGATGACGCGTCGGGACCCGTGGAGGCGGCGGTGAGGATCGGTCACTGCACTGCGTACAGACGGGGGGGGGGGATTAAAAACAGCCGAGCAGTGACGCGATTCAGCCGCCTGACCTGTGTTTCCCAAAAGCTTTGTTCACGCCGAACGTGTGTTTGATCCGTTTACTCTCAATGGAACTAACACGAGCTTGGTTTCGAGACGCTTCTGGAAAACGCAGCTCCGGGTCGATGAGAACTGAGGAAGAAGCCTTGATGATGTTTGTAGTTCTACCGGTTTTAGTGTCGCTGAGTATTTATGGTTATTTATGTACGAGCTGACATCACAATTCTAACTGAGAACAAGCCTTTAGAGTTAAACATCTGTAGAAAGGAGGTGGAGCTTCTGCTGGACGCCAAAAACATGAACGTCGAGGTCCACATCTGGACTCGTCTTCATCAACGATGGAACGTTAACGTAAACACCAAAGATCGTCTTTTATCACGACGTCGGGTCACGTGACCCAGGTCCATTGGCTGATGGAGACGATGACGTCGTTATAGTGTGACATTAGAACGCCTCCATTAATCAAACAGTTGGTTCGGCTCGGACCGGCTGATATGGATGAATATATCATATATTTATATATAAGTTAATAATAATACAACAGATATCAAAAGTACAGCCACAGTTCTACACGTTGAAGCTTTTACGTTGTCTCAATATATACCATAATATTCAACAACCCAAATTCTCTTTGCAGTCACAAAATCCTGACAAAAAATGTCAAATTGCTAATTGAATGAATATTCAAAAACCCAAAGATATTGATTTTAGCGGCACAAAAAAAAAGTTATATTTAAGAAGTTGGAATCGGAAAATTGTGGAGCTTTTGTCTTCTGGTTGCAGCTCCACTCCTGTTGTTTAGAATGTGAAGTCCACATTGAAGACCACTTCACCATCAGACCGTCCTTCTGACTCGTAAAGGTTTGTTCTGCGTTTGAATTACGAGTAAATGACCGTTTTTAACGTCCTGTTCTACACTCAGGTAGTTCAACTATTTATCCCACGTTTGGTTTCTGAGGCGTTCTATGAGAGGGGGGGGTGTCTGTCTGTCTGTCTGTCTCTCTGTCTCTGTCTCTCTCTCTCTGTCTCTGTCTCTCGGTGGGTTGGTCTTCATGTTGCTCACATCACGTGGTGGAGAGGACCATGGTTCTGACTTATTAGGATTATTAATACTATGCGATGACAGTTTGACACGATATACATTCGAGTTGTGTTTGAAGGGACGGTTCACCCCTAAATCTTCTGAACTTGTGTTCCTTCTACCTGTAGAGCTATTGGTCCCTCTAGATTGTTTTGCCTTCTACTTCTTGTGTTTAAGAGAAGACGGACGTCTCTACTCGTCTCCGAAACTAAACTCGCATCAAAACAGTCTGAGGTATGAATAGCACTGACGTCCATGTGTTCTTCTCATGCACTTCAGGACCGTTCTAGGTGATGGTGGACTCTGCTGACGTGAACGTTTGTCAGTTTTGAAGCGTCGCTCTTCAGTGAGGTTTGGTCACAATGAGGCCAAACTCAAAATCCAGACCGTTTGGTAGAAAACCTTCTTAACTTCTGTCCTCGGTCTCTTCAGACGTTCAGACGGAGACGCGTCCGTGTCGCTCTGCTCAGTTATAATTCTGTTTACAACTGTTAGGATCAGTGCATCAGTTTGTTCACTTTTCTGTTTTGAACGACAAACATGTGAACCGAGTAGAAGTCTCCTCAAACGGGTCGTCACGTACAGAATGCTGTCTCCTGTGGTTCTGGTTTCTTTCATCTTATCTTTGTGAAGTCTCTCATCGGTGATCCCGCTGTAGCTCGGCAACCTCTATCTTGCCCGAAGTGCCTGTCTATATCCTCCGTCTGTCGCTCTGCATTAGTCCTCACCTCAAAGGAAACGTTTCAGTCCCCCCCCCCCCCCCCCCCCCCCCCCCCCAGGCTACAGCACAACTCCACTGACTGACACTGAGATCCGTTTGTTTTATCTCACTTTGATCACACTTCTGTAACTTTTCTGTTTTAACTGCAAATAAAAATAAGAAATGAACAGCCGTGACTTTCTCTGATTTTAAATCAACAAGTGCAACATTTATTTGTAAAATATGCTTATTCGCTTTCTGCCGGTGAGATAGAAGTTTGACATGTCTCCTGTGAGTCCGGTTCATATCAAAGATACAGCGGTTGGTCAGCTGAAGTGGCTAGCCTGGTTCTGTCCGTGTGATTGTCTTAAAAAAAGACAATCATAAGTCATAGGACAATATGAGTGTCATAAAAATATCACAGTATAAATCAGAAGTATTGTATGTCTTGTTGTATAGCATGACATTGATAAAAGTCGTAGTATAGTATGACTCAACAAAATATTTAAGAGTCAGTATGTGTCATGAGTCATAATACATCTCATTAAAAATTCATATTATAGTATGTCAAGAAAAAGTCAGTCATAGCCTAATAAATGCCATAAATGTGTTTTATTGCTATTTAATTACTGTTTATTTATTAACCCTGAACCATAAAAGTACAATCAATATTGTATCAAGTCATTTCATAGTACTGTATGCCCTGAAATGAACACTGCTCTTTATTTGTGTATTTTATATTATGTATTATGTTTTATATTCATAGGGTTATTTGTGTATTTTATATTATTTATTATGTGTATTTTATATTCATAGGGTTATTTGTGTAGCAAAGAAATCCAGAGGAAAGTCAATCTTAATTCCAGTTGATTTTAATGGTCAAATGTACATCGTCTCAGGGTTCAGTTTCATATTAAAACACCCGTTAATACAAAATGAGAAGTTATTTATCCGCATACAAAAACCCTCTCATCCCTTACGTATCAAAAGTAGCACTGATCAGGCAACAACATCCAGGTGAGATATGAAGACAGATTCATTTACACACTAATACAAACACATCTGACCTCATGTTCCAGCTCTACAGCGACATCAGATCTATTCATGAGATACAGCGGAGGAGAACCTACAGCACACACTCCAGTAGTCGGTCTACAGTGCAGGAAACAGTAGCGTGAGAAAGCAGCTTTTTAACAGGCTGATTAGTTGTGGCGACATTCTGTACTCGTGGGATTCTGGGAGCTAAGAAATCAATCATCATCATCATCAGTAGTCGTACAGTTTGAGTGCCGTCGTTACCGACGGTTAACCGAACACAGAGTTCCAGTTCTCCTGCTTTGTAATTGAGACGTTTCGTTCACAGCGCTTCATTTTGTTTGTATTTTGTTGTTTGTTGCCTCCTGGTACACATCAAAGTAACCTCACACAAGTGCAGGTTAAACGTGTCGAATTTTCATTTTTACCTTTTCCAAATCCAGTTCGGACACCGAGCTGTTGCGTCGGGACGTTCTCACCAACGAACGACGAGCGACCTCTAATTTACCAATCGAGTACAAAAACTATCGTCAAGTGCAAAATGTCTCAAAAATCAACAGACGAGATCTTTTCTCTCAGTCAGATCATTTCTTTACAGCTCCAGTTTAAGTCAGATTATTGTATATTTGATCATTTTGCCTGATTCTCTGCAGAAAACATGAATTAAACAGAACAGAGTCTCCGTTTCTATCTTTTTTTAAGGGGCAGTTTGGCTGATTGAGACATCTGAAAGCAAAATGTACACATAACTTTATTAAGCACCTTGTTCATTGGACAGTAACTTGCAGTGCAACTAATGTCCACTCAAACGGGGATGCAGAACGGTTCAGGAGGATCTGGCGGCGGGTTTCCCGGTGCATCACGGGACGCTGACGTGGAAGGGGGAGCCTGGGATGTGGTCTTCGCCCCACTTGACCACCAGGATGTAGTTGCCCCGCTCCTTCAGCATGTAGCTGACGTTGTACTGCAGATTGCCCAAGTGTTTGATCAGGACCTCCTCGCAGGGGGCCTGAGGACCGTGGACACCCACCAGGAGCATGTTCTTACCTGAGAGGAGGATCGGAAGATGACAGGTGAAGTATCCGAACATCAATGTTGTTAAAAGTGTTTCAAAATGACTCCATCTTAACCCAATTCTGTAATCAGATTGATTGCACTGAACGTTAGGCCACTCCTCTAATCCGACCTGCTGGGGCTTCTGCACTAAAAGGAAGCCGTCATGGCCGACTTGAGGAGAACTAAAAGGAGGTTTCTGAGGAACCCGGAGACCGCTACAGACTACAACAAGGCAATTAAGTTGGAGAAGATCCCTCTAAACCTTAAGACTGTATATAAGAGGTGGACGCAGTCACCGTGATGTCACCCATTGGTTTGCAGACTGCAGCTTCGAAGTCGGCATTTCATTTTTTTGCAACCAAATGTACAACAGAACGCTGAATAAGACATTTATACACGACCATAATGTTATCACTAACCTTCGTGAACTGAAAACACACCGTGAAAGGGTTTAAGTTACACGATGAAAACAACTCCCAGACTGGACAACGCCGTGGTAGAGACCTGTCAATCACCGTGTAGCCCCGCCCCTAAATCATCCCCTGCTTTATGGTCTGTGTGACTCTAAATGGAGCATAATGTACTAAATGAACATCATGCTGTATTGAAGAAGACTGTAAACTAGAGATTGAGACCATAAACTCATGTTTACAATGTTTACTGAGGGAATAAATCAAGAGAGAAGTAGAGTCATTTTAGACTAGACTTCTGTACAACCAGAGGAGTTGCCCCCTGGTGGACACTTTGACGCTGACGCCTCGTTCTGCTATTTACCCCCGGCATCTATCACATCACAACGGCGAGTGTTTCTCTCTAAATGACCAGCTCTCCTCCCATGTTAGGATTCACTGCGTCATCACCGGTGAATCGACAGTGAGATCACGTTGCGGGTGGAGTCTTCCTTACCGGCCTTGCTGCAGTCGACCGAGAAGTTGCCTCTCTGGCCCACGAAGGCCTTGCTGAGGCCGGGACCTCGGCTCGACACCTTGCTGGCGTCGGAGTCGGTCAGCCAGGGCACGGCGCTGTGGGTGAAGCTGCTGCTGGACGCCCTCAACGCCGGATCCACCGTCAGGGTCGACGTCTCGCTGGCGTTGGTGACATTCACCAGCCGAGGGCCTGAGAGAGGGAAATACATCAGATGTGATCATTATTAAAGAAATACATCAGATGTGATCATTATTAAAGAAATACATCAGATGTGATCATTATTAGTAAATCTTATTGTGGTAAATGTTGCGGTTGGTTTGTTGTGGCACGGTGCAGGTAAGCTCAGCAGAGTGACGTCCACCACTTTACCCGTGACTTTGGCCTTGAAGGGACTGCCACCGATGTGGTTCGGTCCTCCGTATTTGATGCTGATCAGGTAGTTTCCAGGCGCCATGGGGGTGTACAGCACCTTGTAGCCCTCTGGAACCTCCTTGCAGTCCATCTTTACCTTGGACGGCCCCTCGATGGTGACGGCCAAGGCCCCGGGGCCCGCCTTAGTGTTGTTAATGGTGAACTCTGACTGGCTACCTGCAAGATGGATACAAACAGTAGCAGCGGTTGTCACGGTGTCGAAGGTAAATTTGAATTAATGATTTGGTCTTTAATACGAATATTTGTATTTTGTTATGCATTATTATCAGACAGACAGGTAACCCACCTGTCGTGCCTCTCTCCAGTCCAGCTCCGTACGCCGAGACCAGACCGGGATCTCCGGTCTGTCCTGGTTCTCCAACTCGGACCTGGAAAGGACTTCCTGGGATGTGAGAGCCGTTGAACTTCACGTCGATGGTGTGGACGCCATTCTCTCTGGGGATGAACCGGATAGCGTACTTGTCTGGGGGACAGGACGGAGGATTTGGTTACCTGAAGTCCAGATCTCTCTCTCACACACACACACACACACACACACACACCTTGTTCCAGCTCCGTGACGACACACTCCTCCAGAGCTCCAGAGGGGCTGTGGACTTTGGCTTCCATCTTGCCCTGCGCTCCGTTCAGACGCACTGCAAAGGATGCTGGGTGATTCACCTTCAGACCAGACTCCTGACGAGGTCACACACACACACACACACACACACACACACACACACACACACACACACACACACACACACACACACACACACACACACACACACACACACACACACACACACACTCAGTCAATGTGCAGGGGACGGACAGTTTAGACGATGAGGAAACACTTTTAAGGAGAAGCGTGAACTACATTCAGTGTTCTTGCAGGTTTCTTATTTACCGTCTTCTCTTCTTACCTGAGCTCCTGTTGGTGCAGCTTCAGCAGACAGAGTTCAACACATCGACACTACAGTCTTTAAAGGGGTTTAAACTCCAGCTCAAAGGGTCATTTTACACCGTTGCAAACTAAACCAAACACTGGCTCTAGATAGGGACACTCCACCGGAGTTCTCCTACACACTGGGCACACGGGAGAAGTTTAAGTTCCCTACAATCTGCAACCTCACCGCTAGATGGCTCTAAATCCTTCACACTGCACCTTTAAGAAAGCAGCACTGACTCTGGTGTGATGGTGAGATCTGAGTCTCTAGTCCAGTCACCAGAGCGCTGCAGACCGAACAGAGAAGAGGTTCGTCTACAGACAACAAACTACAGTCAGCAGGAGGTCTGCTGGAACGAGGCAACCCAGGAGCTGAAGACAACGACGATGATGACGATGATGACGATGCTGCTGTTAAAAAGCCTTTAAATGAAACACAAGAGAAACACCAGCAGTTCCACACCAGACAGAGGAGGGATGACCAGAGCCAGGCAAAGCGGTCCAGAGAGGGAAGATTCCTGACCAAAGTTAATACCAATGTTTGTGGATGAAGTCGTCGTATTAAATTACATTCTGTCTGTAGGAGACATGTTATCTGAAACGCACCATGCCGTCAACTCTCTCCAATCAGACGGAGCCCTCGCTGTCTGGGCAGCGTCTGATTGGTCAGAATCCAGACACTGTTTAAGTTTAAGACGTTAATCAGACTCGCTGCAGTAACTCTGCATTGGTGGAAGAAGGAAAGTGTGACAAGTCAAGATGGAAAGAGGAACTCTATAAAATACAGAAATTAAGTTATTGTTTTGAATGTTCGTTGTTGTTATTATTGTTATTATTTATCAGTAGAAAACTGCACTTTAAACTGTAACGATCATCTTTTATGTTCAGTTCATAATTCCACAACCAATTTGTTGAATTTTACCAGCACACTAAACGGATATTAAAGGGTTCTTGTGCTGCTTTCAAAGTATCATTAATGCGATATTCAACAACATTATCACATATTAGTGATGATGTAAATGAAAGGGTTCATTTAGAGTCAAAACATTTACCCCATTAAATTATGAGTTGACTAAAACAATTGTTAAAAACTAAAATAATCAGATAATTGTTTATTATCGATCTTCGGCTCCAGCTTCTCAAATGTGAGGATTTGCAGCTTTTTTCAATTCAATTCCTTTGGAGTTTTTGGTTGGTTTCACTTTTATGTATTTGTTTTTACAGTCTTCTGACATGTTGTATAATAAATGACATAGTTACTTTCATTATTGATGAATTGATCATTAGACAGATCTCTAGTTCATCCTTAAGAATGTGTCCAAAAGAGGACGAAGGACGAATCCTTTCCATTTCGTGACGCTTCATGTTTCCTTCAGAGCCTCTCAGACCAAAGTGTCACCTTCACAGAGTCGTGTGTTTGCCTGGCTGTGGTCACATCCAAGAGGCCAGTTGCATAAAGAAAGTGTAAATACCTTCGGCTGATTATCTGTACGAATGCAAGGGTTCGACTGACGCTTAGCCTGATGTCAAATAGCTTCATGCTTTTAGCTAAATAAGAAGCTCAGTTAAAAAGTATTGAGTTCCAGAAGTTTGTTTTTGTTCTGAAAACATGTCTGGACTCATTCTTTCACATTACAGCTCAGTGATTATCTGTCGAGTTTCAAAACATCACAAGCTAAAATCAGCCAGTTCTGATGCTTGAAGTGGATTAAACCATTAAACCAAACCAGTCGAACCATCACACCCTGATCGTGTTCTCCGCACTGGAGAAAATTCCATCTTTATTTTTATGCAACTGTGCCCCAGAGCCCTTTAGCAAGGCAGGGCCCGGCTGGGTGTGGAGGTGTCTCCTCGTGCCTCACCTGAAGGCCGGTAACAGTGAGGCGGCGGGCGTCGTTCGCCGGAGCAACGACAGGAACGAGGTAAGGGCTGTCGGGGATGTGCTGGTCGTTGAACTTCACCGAAACCTCATAGTCACCTGGAGAGGAGGAGGAGACGACACTCAGAGACGCCATCGATGGACAATCATCAGGGTGAACTGTGTGTGTGTGTGTGTGTGTGTGTGTGTGTGTGTGTGTGTGTGTGTGTGTGTGTGTGTGTGTGTGTGTTCTCTCTACCGGGGTCCTGAGCGATGTAAGAGACGCCGCAGGAGCCGTCTTTGCGGTCGTCGAAGGAGATCTCCGCCCTGCTGGGTCCTTCCACGGCGATGGACAGACCGCCGGCGCCGGCCTCCCTCGTCCAGATACTGAACTCAGCTGAAGAGAGAGAGAGAGAGAGAGAGAGAGAGACGGAGAGCTGAAGAAAAATCCACAACACAGAGAGCTTCTTCTTACACATCGTAGACAACATTGGAGCTCTGTGGCTCAGAAGAATAAACTGCATCAAGCTTTAGATGCGTATTTTCATGTGATTTGTTGAATATCTGATGTGAAGGTGAAGTTTAGGAAGGAGGGAACATAGTGAAATAATAAAAGTCCCTGTAAAGATGGTGTGTGTGTGTGTGTGTGTGTGTGTGTGTGTGTGTGTGTGTGTGTGTGTGTGTACCTGGCTCTCCTGCCTGTGCTCCCTCCAGACCCGGACCTCCCGCTCTCACCTTGGCGGCGCCGCCCTCTCCCAGCGGCCCCACAGTGAACTGGAAGGGGCTGCCCGGCACGTGCACGCCCCTGTACCTCACGCTCACGCTGTGCACGCCCATCTCCGTGGGAACGAAGCGCACGCAGTAGGTGTCGTCGCCCACGGCCACCAGCTCCGCGGGCTGACGGGCGCCGGAGGGGGACGAGACCTCGGCAGTGACGTCCTGCATGTCGATCGCTGCAAAAGACGGGCCGAGACTTTTGATACCTTTCTGTGTGTTCGTCTATATTTAATTTGGGGTGGTAGTGAAGAGAAAGAAGGAGACGACGAGGAGAGAAAAAAGGAGCAGCCCAACTTAATGAAGCATGTTATGTTGCAAACCTTGTGCTGCCAAGCCAGCTTTTATTTATTTTTTCTTTCTCTCTCGGGCTACAACGCACCCTCCACCCTGGCACCGCCCGCCGAGCAGCGGGCATCAACGACCCAAACGCCCCTCGCTGCCCTCGTCCCCCCCGCCAGCACCACACCGGAGAGGCCGGAGATGAGGCGCACGTGCCCAGGGGAGAGGCTCCGATCCTGGGCAACCGCAGAGCAACGAATCCTGCAACTGCTGGATCTGCCAGACCACCAGAGGGAGCAGTAGGAGCGGAAGGAGGTGTGAGAGAGGAGCTGCCGAGACAAGGCGAGGAGGAACCAGCTCACTGGAGGGAGAAGAGGAGGAAAAAGGAGGACACAAGGAGAGAAGGAAGTGGAGGAGGAAGAGAGAGGGATAGAAGGCAGAGTAGAAGATAAGGAGATGCTGAGGAGGAAAAGAGGGAGACGCGATGGAGACAAGGGAAGAAAAGAAACAAGAAGACAGACAAAAGAAAAAAGGACAGAAAGAAAGAAGAACAATGAGATACAAGGAGTCAAATACAGATAAAAGGCGTGTAAGAAGTGTAAAAATAGAGAAATAAAAGACAGAAGGAGGCAGGGTGAGACAAAGGAAGGATGGAAAAAGAGGGAAGGAAAGAAAAGAGATCAAGAAAGGACAAAAGACAAAGCTGACAGATTACAGTCGATACAGAACAGCAGTGAGAAACAAAGAGAAACCAGAGAACTGTCAGAGCTTCAGAGAGGAAACGGTTTGAGAAACGGAGGAGGAGCAGGATGATCTGAACACCGACGGTCCGAGAACATCGAGGCTCAACGAGTTCAGGACCCGCTCACTTTAACCTGAAGGTCTGTTTAAATGACGAAACAACCAAACACTCACTGCATGAGACCAAAGCCATGGCGGTCCAATCGTTAGCTTCAAGATTAGCCAGGTGTGTGTGTGTACTGTACCTGGTATCTTCAGACTGAGGTCACACACACTCCCCACGCTGGCAACAGACGCCGCCTTCTGTCGTCGGGTGATGCTCTCCCGGATACGACCCTCTCCCGTCACCCGCACTGTGAACGGACTTCCTGTTGATGAACACACACACACACACACACACACACACACACACACACACACACACACACACACACACACACACACACACACACACACACACACCCCTTAAATAATCCGTCTGACACGACGTTTCCCATTATGGTTTATTAAAAATCTACTCCAGAATGTGGAAAAAGTCCAAAAGTGTCAAATATTTGTTTACTTTTAAGTTTAGCTGCTGGATGTGATATATCTGTTATTTCAGTTTAGATCATATTTAGTTTTAGTAACAGATGATCTGAGTCTGAAGGCTCTTCATTGAAACGTCACACAGAGCTGCAACATTAGTTTTAATCCTATAAATACTGATTTCTGGAAAAAACCTGCACTTAAAATACCACCGATATCATTTGACCTTGAAGGGACTTTGAATCAAAAACTTCTACAATAATATTGTATCATTTCTTTTAACCAACAGCGACAAAATCATAGTTTTTTTTACCTGGTACGTGTTGCTCTGCAAAGCGGATGGAGACGATGTAGTTTCCCGGTTCAGTGGGACAGTAGGTGACTCTACACGTACCGTCCTCAATGTCGTCCGTCTGGATGTCCACCTTACTGGGACCTTCGATGGCCAGAGCCAGGCCTCCATACCCTGCACACAAACACACAAACACACAAACGTGACGCGAACGCTGGATGACTGAATTAAATAAAAGCAAAATGCTCTCTTTAAGGTTCATATTATTTTATTCTGCTTGTATACAGTGTCTTATGTGTTTTTTTTATTTATACATTTTGCTCTAATTTGACTTTTTTACTATTTTAACATGATCAATGTATTCCGGGTTGTATTTTATATATTCACTGGACGGCAATGCATCAAATAACTATCATTGACTGATGATTCAATATAGTTACAAGTCATGTGGTAGCATGACTAAAACAGAGATTTAAATACTGAAATACAGCCGATGCGTTGGAAGCCCTCCATACTGACCGGCGTCCCGCGTGTCGACCACGAAGCTGGAGTTGTTGAAGGTGGTTCCCTGGACGAGGCCGTCGCCGTGAGCTTTCACCTGGCTGGCGTCGCCGATCTCCGACTGGACGACCATGATGGTGATGGGACTGTTGGCGACGTGATGGCCGTTCTTCAGGATGCTGACTCGGTGTTCACCCACCTCACGAGGGATGAAGGAGATACCTGGGAGGGGGAGAAGGAGGAGGAGGAGGTGATTGATCATTTTATCAAGGAGATGAAAGGTGGAAGAGATGGGGCAAACATGGAGGAGAGACAGGAAACAGAAGGGGGAGGAAGAATAGAGAAAGGGTTGAGGAAGAGAAGAGGAAGGAAGGAAGGAGAAAAAGGAAACAGTAAGGGGGGGAAGAGAAGTGGAAGGAAAGATGGGAGGAGAGATAGGAAACAAGGGGGAGGAGGAAAAGAGAGAGGTGAGGAAGAGAAGAAGGAAGGAAGGAAGGCGAGAGTGGAAACAGAAGGGGGAGGAAGTTGACATGCGTGTGCGTTGACATGCGTGTGCGTTGACTTGCGTGTGCGTTGATCTGCGTGTGCGTTGACTTGCGTGTGCGTTGACTTGCGTGTGCGTTGATCTGCGTGTGCGTTGACTTGCGTGTGCGTTGACCTGCCTGTGCGTTGACCTGCCTGTGCGTTGACCTGCCTGTGCGTTGACCTGCCTGTGCGTTGACCTGCCTGTGCGTTGACCTGCGTGTGCGTTGACCTGCGTGTGCGTTGATCTGCGTGTGCGTTGACTTGCGTGTGCGTTGACATGCGTGTGCGTTGACATGCGTGTGCGTTGACTTGCGTGTGCGTTGATCTGCGTGTGCGTTGACTTGCGTGTGCGTTGATCTGCGTGTGCGTTGACTTGCGTGTGCGTTGACTTGCGTGTGCGTTGACTTGCGTGTGCGTTGATCTGCGTGTGCGTTGACCTGCGTGTGCGTTGACCTGCGTGTGCGTTGACCTGCGTGTGCGTTGACCTGCGTGTGCGTTGACCTGCGTGTGCGTTGACCTGCGTGTGCGTTGATCTGCGTGTGCGTTGACCTGCGTGTGCGTTGACCTGCGTGTGCGTTGATCTGCGTGTGCGTTGACTTGCGTGTGCGTTGACCTGCGTGTGCGTTGACCTGCGTGTGCGTTGACCTGCGTGTGCGTTGATCTGCGTCTGCGTTGACCTGCGTGTGCGTTGACCTGCGTGTGCGTTGACCTGCGTGTGCGTTGATCTGCGTGTGCGTTGACTTGCGTGTGCGTTGATCTGCGTGTGCGTTGACTTGCGTGTGCGTTGACTTGCGTGTGCGTTGATCTGCGTGTGCGTTGACTTGCGTGTGCGTTGACTTGCGTGTGCGTTGACTTGCGTGTGCGTTGATCTGTGTGTGGGTTGACTTGCGTGTGGGTTGACTTGCGTGTGCGTTGATCTGCGTGTGCGTTGACTTGCGTGTGCGTTGACTTGCGTGTGCGTTGATCTGCGTGTGCGTTGACTTGCGTGTGCGTTGACTTGCGTGTGCGTTGACTTGCGTGTGCGTTGATCTGCGCGTGGGTTGACTTGCGTGTGGGTTGACTTGCGTGTGCGTTGACTTGCGTGTGCGTTGACTTGCGTGTGCGTTGATCTGCGTGTGGGTTGACTTGCGTGTGGGTTGACTTGCGTGTGCGTTGATCTGCGTGTGCGTTGATCTGCGTGTGGGTTGACTTGCGTGTGGGTTGACTTGCGTGTGGGTTGACTTGCGTGTGCGTTGATCTGCGTGTGCGTTGACTTGCGTGTGCGTTGACTTGCGTGTGCGTTGACTTGCGTGTGCGTTGACTTGTGTGTGCGTGTTACCGATGTGATTGTTGGCCATCCTCTTCAGCAGGCAGGGCTCGTCGCGGCCGGACGGCGACACGATGCTCGCCGTCAGCAGACTCAGGTCTGTCTCGTTGATGTCCAGAGAGAAATCTGCCGCCGAGCCCAGTTTGACCTGAGAGCGCCGCTGGTTGTCCTCTGAAAACATGTCACACAGAAGGTGAGACGGTGAGACGCCGCCGTTCACCGAGACATCAAACATCACGTCTGTTAGGAACTCAAAGTGAATCAATGTCAGCTCCTCCCCGAGTACGAGAACACGTTTGGAGGGTAGAAATGAGAACTTTGGGTTATTGATCACTGATAATCGGTCTGCTCATGTGTCCATGTGTCTCGTGGACTCTGACCGGTGATCCTGGCGGTGAACGGGCTGCCGGCGATGTGCTTGTTGTTGTATTTGACCAGAATGTTGTAGTCTCCGGGCAGAGTGGGCATGTAGCTGACGCTGCACGTCCCGTCCTTGTTGTCCACACAGTTGATGTCCGCTTTGGACGGACCCTCGATGGCCAAGTCCAGACCCCCTGGAGGGACAGACAGACACAGGATACATAGTTCTTATTGCAGCTTCTACAATGGATGGATTTGCTGCTGTTCTCTGTTTTATGCCGGTGGTTCTCAACCAGGGAACCATAAGAGGGACTTTTCTGATCATAGGTTTCACTTCCTCCACAATTATCTCCTAAATGTAAGAATACTGGTCTGGATCACATCTAATAACCAACATCGTTTCAGATGGACTGAGCTCTGCTCCCTCCTGGCTGACGTACCTTCAGAGGCGTCCTCCGTGAACACGGTGAACGTGGCCACCTTGTTGGCGACGCCGTAGCTCAGACCCGGACCGTAGGCTGTGACATTGGGACTGCTGGCGTGGTTCACATAGAACTGGAGGGGAGACTCTGCAACACAAGAAGATCAGTACAACAAGAAGCATTAAAATGACAGGTAAAAGTCATCTTCAGACCACGTACTTCAGTGCACTCTAGCTCCGTTATTACTGGTTTGGATGAACGGAAATCTTAATGCTTCTACATACAATATTTCAGACAAGCTTTGTAACTTTTGGTGAAGGTCCTTTTCTCCGTTTCCACATGTGTGCACAAAGGCGGCTCCATAAAGAAATGGATTCCCCGGTTTGATGCGGAAGAACCCGACTGGTCTACAAAGAGCCTGGAGCTCAACCACATCACCAACACCTGTGGGATGAACCACGAGCCTGAACTCATCACCCAACATCAGCGTTGGACGTCACTGATGCTCTCTCTTGATCAACATCTGGTGGAAAACCTTCCCAGATGAGTGGAGGCCGTTCTAGCAGGTGGAACATTTAAACATGAACTCTTAATCAAAGATGCTTTAGAGAACATAGTTATACATAAAGAGTATTGGATTTCTGTAAGAGGTTTCCACAGCATTGGTTAAGAAATTAAATAATATTAATACAGCATACATATATGCTTTATTTACTATTTATATAGCATATTATATAGTTTTAAACAATAAAAACATGTACAAGATATAAAACAGTAAAATAGTTTCAATAAATATCAGTTAAAAGAAACCCACATGATGAAAGTGAGTTTCAGTGTCTCTGTTTCACCTCTCACTAAACCTCATCGTGTGTGTGTGTGTGTGTGTGTGTGTGTGTGTGTGTGTGTGTGTGTCCTGACCTGGGATGTGAGTGCCGTTGTACTTGATGTGCATCTCGTGCAGGCCGGCCTCGGTGGGTGAGTACTGCACTGTGACCGTCCCGTCCTGGTTGTCTGAGATCACCGGTTGAGCTGATTTACCTGAAGGCATCAGCACCTCACCTGAGAGAGAGAGAGAGAGAGAGAGAGAGAGAGAGAGAGAGAGAGAGAGAGAGAGAGAGAGAGAGAGAGAGAGAGAGAGAGACACATTCTGTTCATATTTCTATTTGACTTTTCTGTTAAACTCTGTTACTTATTATTAGAGATATCTGCACACTTAAATCAGTGCAGTGTGCACTTTATTTTAAGTGAATCGTCTCGACAACCATTGGCTGTATTGGATCAAAATCATCGGGTCAAAATGTTCATTCGTTCTATTCTTGTTGAAACCTTAATGACTACTGAAGGTCCCATCGGCCTCAGCTGTGCTTCTGCACTGACGCTTCCTCTCACCTGTGATCTCTCCCTTCCTGAAGGAGAAAGGAATCACCATGTCGAACGGTCTGAAGCCGCTTCCGTTGACGCTGCTGCCGATTGGCTCGTAGTTGTCTGACGTCACCTGGAGAAGACAGACGACGGAGATTAACGAATCTATCCAACGCTGAAACAACCTGCTGTCGTCTCCGCGACCTGCGTTAGAAAACATGCTGCTGCTGCATCCAAGCCCCGCCCCCACACGAGAGGCATCCTGGGAAGTGTAGTGCGAAGGAGCAGAGAAAAAGAAGGAGGATGATGATGACTCTGTGATGCAGCCACAGCGATGAAGAGTGCACTGAGGAAGATAGAGAGAGAAACCACCACAACAAACCCCCTAAAGCAAAAAATAAAGTCCTCAAACACACGCAACCATAGCAACGCCTTCCGCAACACATCTCGCACACACAGAAGTTGTGAGAGGTTTACTGCGATCCCATTGGCTGAAACAAAAAGAGAAGCAATGACACGGAGGAGAAGCGGGCGAGCGAGAGAGAGAGGTGAAGATTTAACCCGAAGCCACCTGCAAGAGAGGAGCAGTGTGTGTGTGTGTGTGTGTGTGTGTGTGTGTCTACCATGTGTTATCTTAAAGGGATATTTCACCCAAATCACAAATGCATATATGGCATGTTCGTTCGTGTGTGTGTGTGTGTGTGTGTGTGTGTGTGTGTGTGTGTGTGTGTGTGTGTGTGTGTGTGTGTGTGTGTGTGTGTGTGTGTGTGTGTACCCAGGGCTGGGAGCCAGCTCCGGGAGTGGACCGTTGTCCAGCCGTCCGCTCTTGGATTATGGGTACCTCATCAGTAGCCTGAAGACATGACAGTAAGGGTTAAAATCTGACCCCCCCCCACACACACACACACACACACACACACACACACACACACACACACACACAGACACACACACACACACACACACACACACACAGACACACACACACACAGCTGTGGCATCGTGGGTAAATCTGTAAACTGAAGGCATGAGGTCAAAAAGTTCATCTTCAACCAACTCAATTATTCAACAAATAGCAATAAACCCACAACGAACACAGTTCAGCCTCCCTCACCATGACTTTGAAGGGGCTGCGTGGGATGTTTTCCCCTCCGAAGCGGACGTAGATGACGTAGTTCCCGGGCGCCGGCGCCGTGTAGAAGATGTCGAAGGTGCCGTCCTCGTTCTCCAGCACCTCCGCCTCCACCTCGCTGCCGTCGGGCTGAACCACGACGCAGCTCACCTTCCCTTTCCCAGCACCCTTTGCGTTCACCACCAGGCCGAGTTCCTCGCCGATGGTCACCGTGGGACCCACGCCTGGACCTGAGGCGGGGGGGAGGACATTTTATCACATTTGTGTTAATTAGTTTGTATGTTTATTAATTTACTCATTTATTCATTCATATATTTATGTATTTATATATTTATTCATTCATATATTTATATATTTATTCATTCATCTATTTATTTAATTATATATTTATTTAATTATATATTTATTCATTCATGTTTTATATATTTATTCATTCATATATTTATGTATGTATTCATTCATTCATGTATTTATGTATTTATTCATGCTCTCTGGGAAACGTACCCGTGACGGTGCACTTGCTGGCGTCTCCGGTTGCCGTGGCGCGGACTCTGTAGGGCGAGGCGGGGATGTCGTCTCCGCCGTACTTTATGACGACGCCGTAGCGGCCGGCGCGGTCGGGAACGTAAGACACGCTGTGTGTACCGTCGCCGTTGTCGTGAATACTGGGCTGCTTAGGTTTACCATCCTGGTCCTGGAGGGGAAGGAGGACGAACAGTTTAAGAGTGTGTGTGTGTGTGTGTGTGTGTGTGTGTGTGTGTGTGTGTGTGTGTGTGTGTGTGTGTGTGTGTGTGTGTGTGTTACTGACGGTGATGAGCACGCTCAGTTGGCCCTGGCCGGCGTCCTTGGCGTCGATGTTGAACTCTACGGGGAAGCTGGCGGGAACACCACTGGTCAGCCCGGGACCGCTGGCTCGCACTTTACTGGCATCGTGAGTGGGCAGAACCCGAACCTTGAAGGGACTGAAGAGACCACAGACAGTGACTACAGACACAGTGACCACAGACACAGTGACTACAGACACAGTGACGACACAGTGACGACACAGATACAGTGACCACAGACAGTGACTACAGACACAGTGACGACACAGATACAGTGACCACAGACAGTGACTACAGACAGTGACTACAGACAGTGACAACAGACAGTGACAACAGACAGTGACAACAGACAGTGACTACAGACACAGTGACTACAGACACAGTGACTACAGACACAGTGACGACAGACAGTGACCACAGATACAGTGACCACAGACAGTGACTACAGACACAGTGACTACAGACAGTGACAACAGACAGTGACTACAGACAGTGACTACAGACAGTGACTACAGACACAGTGACTACAGACACAGTGACTACAGACAGTGACCACAGACAGTGACCACAGACACTGACCACAGACACTGACCACAGACACAGTGACTACAGACAGTGACTACAGACACAGTGACCACAGACAGTGACGACAGACAGTGACGACAGACACAGTGACCACAGACAGTGACCACAGACAGTGACCACAGACAGTGACCACAGACAGTGACCACAGACACAGTGACCACAGACACAGTGACTACAGACAGTGACTACAGACACAGTGACCACAGACACAGTGACCACAGACACAGTGAATACAGACCGACTACAGACACAGTGACCACAGAGACAGAGACTACAGACACAGTGACTACAGACAGTGACTACAGACAGTGACTAAAGACAGTGACCACAGACACAGTGACCACAGACACAGTGACTACAGACAGTGACTACAGACACAGTGACCACAGACAGTGACGACAGACACAGTGACGACAGACAGTGACAACAGACAGTGACTACAGACACAGTGACTACAGACAGTGACAACAGACAGTGAATACAGACAGTGACAACAGACAGTGACCACAGACAGTGACCACAGACAGTGACTACAAACAGTGACCACAGACACAGTGACCACAGACACAGTGACCACAGACAGTGACCACAGACAGTGACCACAGACACAGTGACCACAGACACAGTGACCACAGACACAGTGACTACAGACACAGTGACCACAGACAGTGACCACAGACAGTGACCACAGACACAGTGACCACAGACACAGTGACCACAGACTGACTACAGACAGAGACTACAGACACAGTGACCACAGAGACAGAGACTACAGACACAGTGACTACAGACAGTGACTAAAGACAGTGACCACAGACAGTGACCACAGACACAGTGACCACAGACAGTGACTACAGACACAGTGACTACAGACAGTGACCACAGACACAGTGACCACAGACACAGTGACTACAGACAGTGACCACAGACACAGTGACCACAGACAGTGACCACAGACACAGTGACTACAGACACAGTGACTACAGACAGTGACCACAGACACTGACCACAGACAGTGACTACAGACAGTGACTACAGACAGTGACTACAGACAATGACTACAGACACAGTGACTACAGACAGTGACCACAGACACAGTGACTACAGACAGTGACTACAGACAGTGACTACAGACAGTGACTACAGACAGTGACTACAGACACTGAAGTATGTGGATGCCCTGTTTGTCAACTAAAAAGGCAACTGACAAACTATTTGACTTGATTATAAAGTAAATGGAAATTAATTTTGCCCTACAGACACATTTTCAGTTTGAATTTTCAATAAAAAGGGAGTCCGAGTCCGATCTTAAAGTCGGAATGTAAAAATCTTTGACACACCTTCTGCCGTCTCAAAAAAATGTTACAACAAAAAAATTAACATTCTTGCAAAACTTCCACACTGTCTCCAGATTTTCTCCTGAACTTCAGTACTTCTGTACTGCAGTACCGCTCAGTACCTGCGGGGGACGTCCTCCTCTGCGTACTTGACGACCACAGAGTATGGTCCCTCCACAGACGGAGTGTAGGACACCAGGTGAGTCCCGTCCCCGTTGTCCTTCACCTCCACGGGCTCTGCCACGCCTTTAGGAGCGGAGACGGCCACGGCCAGCGGGGCCACGCCGGCCTTCCTGCAGTCCACGGTGAAGGATTGTGGGATATTGGCCCTGACCCCAGACCCCACACCGGGACCAGACACCTTGACCTTACTGGAGTCCACCACATCCTTCACTGGGACCTTGAATGGACTTCCTGGAAGTAACAGGAAGAGGAGTCATTAGCCTAACTATCAGCTAATTGCAGTTGCTCGTCAAAGTTTATGGTGCTGTTACACTCTTGATGTGGTTTCTGGGTAATGTGGTTTCTGCATCCTGAAGCTCCGTGTACCTCCAGCTGCCCTCACGCAGCCAAAACCACGGAGCAACAGCTGTCAATAAAAGGCGTCGAACAAGGAAACACGCTGAGCTGCTTCCTGAGCAAAGTCAATTAAACAGAGCTGCGGCTTTTTAAAAACGTCAACCACATCTTTAAAACCTTCTCCGCTTCTTCTATCAGCCAATAACATCGACGACACCTTTTTAACATGAACTGAAACTCTGAGCACATGTTTCAAAGGCTGTACGGGAATCAGCATTAAAAAGGGCCTCTTGAGGAAATACACAGACATGTGAGGACACTTTAAAGAATATGTATGTTGATATTCTATATTATTATTATTGTCAACAAATCCCATAAAAAGAACATGCATTGTAGGAAAGTCTTTAACTATTAGAGACGGACTAACGCAGAACAAACACCAGACTGATCCTTGGAGATGTTTTTGAGACCTTTTAAAGATCTCATCTCTCACCGGGGATGTGTTCTCCTCCGTAGGTGATGTTGACGTCGTAGAGGCCGGGGGTGAGGGGGACGTACTCCACGCTGCAGCTGCCGTCTTTGTTGTCTTTGCAGGACATCTTGGACTCTGATGGACCCTCCACAGTGATGCCGAGACCGCCTATACCGGCCCCTCTGGTGAAGGATCAATACACCCAGAAATCAGCAACAGTTTGACCCGAAGTTAGAGACAAAAACGGCACACGAGTCAAACCTAGTGACAGTACCTGGTGATGATGTTGAAGTTGTTGGGCTTGTCGGTCAGGGCTTGCTGGAGGCCGGGGCCAGCGGCCACCACCCTGCTGGGGTCGCATCCCTCCGTCACAGACACCCTGAACGGGCTCTTAGGAACCGGTGTGTCGTCATACAGAACGTGGACGCTGTGGGCGCCTGAAATACACACCGGGACAGACAGCAGCTGAGGATCAGGACTCGGTACGTCGCTGTAGGTTTACAGTACATTAGAAAAGGTTACAGCTTCACGATGAACGCTTTTTCAGTCTTCAGTTACCGTTCTCAAAAGGAGTGTAATCCACGTTGTAGATCCCGGTGGCATTGTCGGTAATCTGACAGTCCGTCAGCGCTCCGGACGGGTTCCTGACCTCCGCCTTCACGTGGTCTCCTCCTCGCCGGGTCAGAGGACGGGCGTCCACCGTGAACGACGTGGTGGCTTCTCTGAAAATGGCTGCAGGAGAGAGGAGGGAGGAAGCGATTGTTTAAAGGGCACTCCACACATTTATGTCAGAATAGATTAATGAAAAGATGTGGGCATATACGGTCAGCGAAGGTCTCATGAAAGACTCACTTGAGGTGCATTATGGGAAATGTAGGATTCTGTGATTTTGGAGCTTTGAACCAAATTAGAGATCACAAGTTCCCCAAATGTATGTCAACCGTGAACTAATGTCCCCCTTCAAACTGTCAAATTACTAAGTGTGTATTTGCTGCTGGAAAAAAAAGTGCTGAGTAAATAAAGTGAAGTAACTCTTTGCTAACAACTTTAACACGTCAAATTAAAAGGTGATGAATCACATCAACATCAATCAACATAGTGTTTTGTAAACAGAATCAAAATAAGCTGCTTGGATCTATTGACTATAATATATATCTAATGAATATACTTTGGATTCAGTGTGTTCAACAATTTAGACTTGTCTTCCAATATGTTAACGTATCGTTTAACGGGATGTTTTTGGTATTTTGAGAAGACAAAAAAAAAGCAATTTGCCACTAAAACCAAGCAGAGCTACACACAGACTGTGAGCCGGACCACACTGCACCTTGTCCTTCCACTCCGGGTCCGAACACTTTGATCTTGGAGGTGTCGACGGCAGGATCCACCGTCACCTTGGCGGGGAAGCCGGGGACGGCCTTGCCTCCGTACTTCAGCTGCAGGGTGTACATGCCGGAGGTCAGGGGGACGTAGGTCACCGCGTAGGTCCCGTCTTTGTTGTCCACCACCTCCGTCTTCGCCTTCACACCTGCAACAACACAATCCAGTTCCCACATGTATGTCACAGAACTGAAGACGGTCTGAATATCTTTAAACAGAATAAAACGTCACACAAATTCAACATGACTTTGTGATGCTTCAATCCCAACAAAAGACTCTATGTTAAAGACTACACTACGTTATATTCATGGTAAAGGTATTTTGTAGAATTTGAGGCTTCTTGCCTTTTGTTTCAGTAAAATATGAGAGTGAGAAACCACTTGATTATTAGACACACTGACACACAGACTTGAGACCTAAAACAAGACCCGATTAGGCTGAAGATACTTTGAATGAGTGTGGCCAACTGGCTGCTTAAATGCATTGTGTTCATGCATTAATGAACTACAGATAATTAAATCCCTTCATTTAGTTATTTCTAGCAGTTCAGCAGTATCTGCGTATGACTGCTGGACCATACAGAAACATCACTGTCCCAAAATATATGAAGAATATTATTCATTTGTTTTCTGAAGGACACTTAAAAGAGAAGATTGATATCAGTCATGTAAATATCAGATACCAGCAGCCAGTTAGCTTAGCTTAGCATAAAGGCTGTGATCAGGGGGAAACTGCTAGCCTGGCTCTGAAATCCACCTCCCAGCACCTCTAAAGTTCTCTAGTCAACACTTTAAATCTTGTTTATTAATCCTTCCATTCCATTCGGTGATTATGTGTCAGAAAGGTTCTTAGTCCGGCATATATTAAACAAGCAGGATAAAACATGTTCATTAGTGAGCTTTAGAGGGGCTGATCGAGGAGAACCGGTTCCTCCTGGTTCCAGTCTTGTGGTTAATGGATAGAGATTGAAGTGAGGTTGATTGATGGATTAAGTCTCTGCTTTAAAACCAAACATATGTCTCACAACTACCGGACAACCTCAGACCAGCATGTACAGCTAGCCGTGTGTATGCCGGCTACTGGTGAATGACAACAGTGTTGGTGTTACCAGAGGCTGGTGCGGAGCCAGTCGGACTGGACGGCGAGGAGTCCGGTACGGCCTCCAGGCTGAGCTGACCCGGTCCGGCCCGGGAGCAGTCCACATTCACCACGCTGGTCTCTCCAACCTGCACAGACGCAACAAGCCGGTTCAGACTTCACACTGTGAGAGTCAGAGGCTCAAACCAGAGTGGCAGCAAGTTCAGAAGCTTTGCTGTTACAGTTAGGATCAAAACGAATCCACAAACATCTGATTTAAACTGCAGAATGATAAACCAGGTTTTTAAAAAGAGCTTTAGCTTCCATCTTCCTCTCCAGACGCTCACCTTGGCTCTTTTCAGGCCCGACCCGGACGCCACCACCTTAGAGGGGTCAAAGGGCATTTGGACATCGGCTTTGAACGGCGAGCCGGGGATGTGCACCTCCTCAAACAGGATGTTAACCAGGTATTCTCCGGGCTCGGTGGGCAGGTAGGAGACGGAGCAGGTCCCGTCGCCGTTATCAGAACACTCGATCTTGGCCTCGGTCGGCCCCTCCACCGTCAGACCCAGACCTCCGGTGCCAGCGCCCTTGGTGTCGATACTGAACTCTGCCGGGTTTCCCACCAGACCTCCTTTCAGACCGGGACCGAACGCCTTCACCTGGAGGGGAGGCGGTGATGGCGCCATGCAGATATTTTCTTATTACTCATTACACTTAACAAACAAGTGAACAATGAAAGTGTTTTAGTCAGATTTACTTCTTCTGTATTCTCCTTCAACATATATAGTGGGAAACTTATAGTTTACTATTTTATAAAAATAAAGACGTATCAAGAAGTATGCAGAGAGTGTTCGAACTTTAAGGAATAGAAAATAAAATAAATATGAAATAGAGTTGATCTTTAAGGTTGTTCTTAAGGACGTAAGGAAACATGGTTGTAGAGAAGAAGAAGAAGAAGAAGAAGAAGAAGAAGAAAAGATGCTGATGTTACCTTGCTCGGGTCTGGAGGCAGCTGGGCCTCCACGGGGAAGGGGCTCCCAGGGACCGGGTGTCCGTCGTAGGTCACGTTGACAGCGTGGACCCCTTCCTCTGTGGGGGTGTAAAAGACCTGACTGACGCCTGCTTTAGTGGGCTGAGGCTCAATTAGACACCTGACCGCCTGCTGACTGGGACTCAGCTAGTGACAAACACAAGAACACAAAGAATGAAGTAACACCACAGTCTCTCATCCTGTGAAAAGACCAAAAACAACAAGAATTGATCCGTATTGTCAGATGATCGTGAGATAAACACTCACCACTTTCACATCCAGATGGCCTTGACCTCCTGCCCCTTTGGTGTCCACCATGAACTGCTGCTCCTGACCGACCTCTGCTCCTGAAAAGACATTTATTCATCTTGTAAATGAACAAAACAACTTGTTTTTCTCTGGAGTCTTAGCTGGAGGCACAGAGAGACTTTCTTACTTCCTTCCAGGTTGTCAACGATGACTTTGCTCAGATCCAGCGGGGCGGCGACGCCGACCGTGAAGGGGCTCTTTGAGACGGGATCTCCTCCAAACGTCACCGCGATCGTCTGCTCCCCCTGCAAACACATCCAACAGTTCAACACTTAACATATTGTACAAGTACAACCCGAGTAGACGAGAGGCGGCGGCCATGTAGACTTTTTAAAATGTGGAGAATTTGCATGTTTGCTGTGTATTTGAAGCTGGTGCGTGTCAGATGCATTTGTTACACAACCTCACGTGCTGCTGTTTATTTGATGTACAGGTGAGTCTGTAATGAGTGAGTATTTGGCGTACCTGTTGCACAGGTGTGTATTTGACAG
>NW_027176979.1:127500-145000 GCF_023349555.1 Cebidichthys violaceus | reverse complement strand
GAATAGATATTACGTCTCTAGGAGGCCCGGAAAGTTCCACGAGGCTTGTGGTACTTTGAACTTTAGATGCGTATTGTTTTGGAAGCTATTGTTTGTCAAAAGTGTTCAAAGTGAACAGATCTCCTTTAGTTTCTACTGCAGCAAAACGATTAAGCTATACAATGGTAGCTCACTTTCCAGCAGCAGCTTCAGAGGCTGCAATAAAGAACTGATAGTAGATTGTAAAACTACAAAGTCTTTTGCCTAAATAACAGTTTGTAAGAGTGATCAGCTCATAATAAATCAGAAAGCGCTCTAGGTTTTCTTTTATATTTGCTCAAGACACGTTCTGCAGCACACTGGCTGAAAAACACTCAGCAAGAGGTTAACTGTATAAAACAACAGGGGATTCAAGTCCAGACAAATCCTGGAGGGTGGAGTCAGTAAGCTAGTCTTACCCAAAAACATTAGAGATTGAGCTTTATCGTTAAACACAATTATACATAATTATCACTCACTTAACACACAGTTACACAATGTTTTCTGTACACATGTAGTGATATTTATGGTCAGTGTGGTGTGTGTATATTTAAAGTCATAGTGAGATCCTGATGGGCATTGTAGTCACTTATTTTTCTCACAAACAAAAAGGCACAAAAATAATTCCTCAAACAAAGAAAACCAAAAAGCTTTATGCAGTTTTTGGATGTAATTGTATCTACTTCTACATTTTCACTTTTGCCAAGTTTTAAACGAGTTTTAAAACTACTTCTATTTGCAACATATTGAGGATTATAAAATCTTAATTTCTGTAGTTAAACATAATATTGAACTGAAATTTGAAATACACCGTTTAGTGACTGGGAAAATAATAATGATATAACAATACTCTCAAAGAATAAAACAAAACAATGAGGTCATGCGAGTCAGCAAACTCTAAAGCAAATGAAGCAAACAACACAGTAAAACATTTCAATGTGACATCAGCATTTATTTTTAAACCAATCTAACTTCCACTTACGATTCAAGTGGATAGAAATGATGTTGAGGTTTTAGCACAGCTGAAGATTAAGGTGAGTTTCATTCAACAGGTTAGTTACAGATGCACTCTTGTTAGACAGAACAATGTAATCATTAAGAAACGCATGCATTGCATGGATGCATGCACAAACAGAAGAAAACCATTGACTAAATGAACCTTTGGAAAACATTCAGGAATGAAACTTTCCTCTAAAAGATTTTACTGTAAGAGTTACCCAATCATCATAACGTAATACACATTTTAAAAGTCAACCTACAGGAGTATAACCAAACTAGAACTCAGAGTGAGAAGCTTAGAAGTGTCGATCTGACTTTGTTTATCAGCCGTCTTCCAGGTTTGTGATTGAAGTTAAAGTTTGATCTGTGAACCTAACTTCAACCCGAGGATTCAAACACGGATGTGCTCATTGAAGATGTAGATTTGTGTACTTGTGGGTTTACAGGTGAGTAGCATGTAGCACGCTAGTCCCGACAACCCACCACGGTACCGTTCTGTTAGCGACCGGCTAATTTATCCGACCGGTTTGTTGAAGAGCTACTCGTACCATTGATTCCTGTTTCACAACTGACTGCAGGTCACGGTTCTTCTGAGGAACAGTTCATGCAGAGCAGGTTTACAGCACACATTCACATGTCAAAGTTGAGCTCAACAGTTTCACTGCGTCTTAAAACTTACTTTTAAACAAGCCCTTGTCATCAAAGGTAAATATTCTGTTTTCAATACAAAAGAACAAATAACAGAAAAAGTGCAGTTTTGAGCTGTTTTCCATCAGAGCCTTGATTTCTTATTGACAGTCGAGGTCAGGTCAGGTCTCCACCATGAACCTCGCTTCACCCTCCCACTTCTAATGAAAAGGTGTCCCGGCCGTGTGTTCCCAGCAGTGCTGAGTTTTTGGGTGTGACTGTTTACCTTCTATCCATCTACTGTATCAACATCAGAGTTGGAGAAAAGGCGCAGTCGGTGCCCGCAGGCGGCTGCAGCTCCCAACAAGCCTGCTGATTCATCACAAATACATCAGCTCTAATCTTCTGGAATAAAACGTTTTGGACGAGTACGAACTCCTCTGGACCGGTTGAAATGATGTGTGGACCAGTACATCAGGGCAACAAGACACACTAACATCTCGGTCTGTTGCAGAATGTTCTTTTTGTTTCTATGATTGATAAGGAAAGCGTTGAACAAATACTACGAAGCAGTGTTCGTATCAAACTTTCACTTCACAAAGTCTCTAAGAACTGCAACCGCTATCTTACAACTTTTGGACTTTGTACCTCCGACGTCTTTGCCAACTCCTGAGGTCTGTTGGCTTTGTCGTGAAATTCCAAACAGCACACAATCACATATCCAGACACATCTATGGCCAACTGAGACGTTTCTCATGAGAGCTATTTACCCTGCGGGTGAAACTATAAAAACCTTATACCAACAGGGAGACAGGAAGACAGCTGATAAAGTGAGAAACCTCACAGCGATAAGTACAAGGCAAACAAATCTCTCCAACTGTGATTAAAACTCAAATTAAAAAGGGAGGTTACAGTGCAAAGATGACTGGTTAGTGCTCTCAACTGATGAAAACCTCTTCACTCTGTTTTATATCAACAGGTCTCGGAGTAGACTTGCATTAAATATCTTCAATCATCATAAATGAGGACATAATAAGGAGCTCAATGAGGTTTCATTGTTCAGTAAGAACTTTTCAAATACAGGGTGTTTTTACTTCATGAGTTACACATTTGAAGTCAAAAGGTTTTCATTCAAAGTCACATGCTGTGAAGACGACAGCAGAGCTTCACTCATCTGAACCTCTCACGCTTAAAACATGAAAATTAAAGTTTGTGCTTTCCATGTTTCACCAGCTTCACCCGGAGGTTAGCTTGGTCACACTCAGGCAGGTTTTAATGCAACCCGAGCAGCAACAAGGCCGTGATGTCTCACTGGCTTGGTTGGATGGGACAAACAAGGCGGAGCTAGTGTTGCTGGGAAAGTTGTTTTCAACATTTGGGCAAATAGCTAGGGCTGAATCAGATTCAAATGTGGTTGTTCAGTACTAGACTTTTTTCATTTAGACTATCTGGCAATCAGAAAATGTCTTGGGAGAACGTTTGGGGGTTTTGGGGTGAAGCTCTCCTCACCCAGAAGTCTCTGATCCCGGCTTTAGAGCGTCTCGTTTAACAGGCTTTGTGGGCGATTCTTTTGCAGTTTCATCACCATTCTAATCCATAGCTTTAGCGAGCGTGCTCGCCCTGCTAGAATATTAAAATAAAATGCAACGCGCACTGACTTTCACAAAAACTTAAGTGTCAGATTAAGTAGATGTTGTTTAGTATATACATGGATAGATTTAGTACTAGCGCTTCATTTCATTTCCCTCTCTGAATTGTTGCAAATGAAATGCCAAAAGCTTTTCACTGGTTTGTATCTTGATGAGGTTCAGATGAGTGAAGTGAAAAAATGTTAAAAAACACAACGAACAAAGCGGGTTACAGTGCATGGACGGTGGTTACAGTGCAGAAAAGACTGGTTAGTGCATGTGGTGGTTAAATCATCGTCAGTAAAATCTACATAAAAACAACTTCAGTTAGATTTAACTCGTTATGATCATGATAAAGTTATGATTAGTGAGGATGTGGAAAACAAACCAAAGGTCGTTACAGTGCATAGACAGAAGTTACAGTGTGGGTAATGAACTACGATTACATATAAAATATGAAAAATACAATAGGATTTGTTCAACACATACGTTGCAATTAAAATATTTGATAATATAGTGGACATTAGTGATGGGCATGGTTCTTAAAAACAAAGCATTGTTGTGTGTAAATGACATGTTTCATATCAGGAATGGTTTCAAATCAAAGTTTGCGGTTCAGAGATTCAGGAAAAAACTAAGAAATCTTCAGATGTTAAGTCTCTTTGGCACATAAACAGCTGAGCAAACTATATGAGCTGCAGACAAGGGAGTATATGGTGAAAGCTAGTTAATCAGCCTGTTAATATTGATACTGTTTGAAAGAATACGGAGCTGGAGGTGTGTTTGGCCTAGCTTAGCATGAAGACAGTAAACAGGATGGAGACCGCTAGCATAGCTGCGCCTACAGTTAAAACACACCTACCAACATCTCTAAGGCTCACCAATTAAAACACCGTATCTTTGCACTTAGGATATGGTTAGCCTAGCTTAGCATAAAGACTGGCAACAGCTGGGAAAAAAAAACACCTGACTTCAGCTCACTTTACACACACACACACACACACACACACACACACACACGATGTTGATCTGTTCATCCAACAAAAAGGCTGATTTCCCAAAATGTGTAAGTATTGCTGTAAGATAACGGAGCTAACTCTTGATTAGAGATGGGACATTTCACTACGCTGTCTGTGATGGAGACACATTCATTCATTCATTCATTCACTTACTGATTTTAAATGAGTTCTTGCACATAAAAAGACACCTTTGGTTGTTCTAATATTTTCCATCACGCTCAATTCTGGAGTCATTAAAACCTTCATTATGCAATATTTTAGACATCGTCTACATCTTTTTGTATTTTTGTTCCAGTAGTTTTCTCTTAAAGTATCTAAAGTTGAAGGAGTTTTCTCACCAGCACATATTTCAATAGAGTTGTTTACAATAAGAAAGTACTTCTGTGATGTGTTCCTGTGCAGCTGAACTAGGAGCTGTACCTCTCCTCGGTGTACGTGATGATGATCAGAGGCTTCTTTTTCATTTTACTGTCGCCATCTTTACATTCTGACTGCAGCGTCTTAAAGCTTTCCTCTCGAACGACCGACTCCGACTGGACGACTTTGACGCACTCGGCCTTAACTAAAGCTTCTGACTGGACGGCTTTAGCGCGTCCTGCCTCAACCGGATCCTCTGGTTTGGACGGGACGGCGCTTCCTGTTTTAACAGGGAGCTGTGATCGGCTGCTTACCCTGAAGGGGCTGTTGGGGACGCTGACTCCTCCCCAGGTGACGGCCACGGTGTGTTTGAGAGAGGAGGTGGGCGTGTAGGAGCAGGAGTAGAGCCCATCACCTTTACTCCTCACCTTCACCTCCACAGGAAGTCCCTCTGCGTCCTGACAGAAAGACAGACAGGAAGACAGACAAGAAGACAGACAGACAGACAGACAAGATGGTCAAAGCTTCCTCAAATAGAAACTAAAGTCCAAACATGTAGCTGCATAAAAATTAGACAAAAAACTCTCACAATTGTACTTGTAGTGACAGAAAGCTGTAAAAACACACAAGATGTCATGAAACGTGTGGCTGTGAGTGTCGACACGCTCGTCATTAAACCTTGAGGTGGTTGTGTCTGCGTTGATGATTTATGCGTCTTACCTGAGCCGTGATCTTCAGAGGTCCTTTCCCAGCATCCTTAGCGCTGACAGTGAACTCGGCAGGTTGGCTGACCAGGCAGCCGGTCTTCTCCAGCCCCGGACCGAACGCCTGAACCTACAACCACAAAACCAAAACTGACTATTAGAGATTATTGATCATTATTATCGGGTGCAAGTCCAGCCATATTTAATGGGTCGGCATTGAGTGAAATAAAAAACAATCGCAGCGTTACTGGCCGACATCCTGTTTCTTTTGTATCTCACTGACCTTCTCCGGGTCACTGCTGTTGTTGTCGGGGACAATGTGAGCCATGAAGGGGCTGTGTTCGATGTCCTCCTCGTCACAGGTCACGTGGACGGCGTATTCTCCGGCCTCCATCGGCCAGTAACGGACATCGCATGAGCCGTCGTTCTGGTCCTCGCACTCGATTTTAGCCTGAGAAGGTCCCTCAATGGCAAAACCTGAAGACGCCGCAGGTTCGGATTAGATAGAAAGGTGAAGAGGGCATTTAATCCGATCTGATTCCAGTTTAAAATCCTAATACAAAGTAGTAAACCAAAAATAAACCCACCAAGAACTCCGACATCAGTGCCGACAGACTCCACCACGAAGGTGGCAGGTTTACCCGCAATGCCTCCCTCCAGGCCAGGACCCCAGGCCCTGATCTGCTGAGGCCCCGCCTCCCGACCCACCGACACCTCGAATGGACTGAAAAAGAGAGCAGGACTGTCAGAACGAGTAAAACCACACAATTCACTGCTCTGTGGTAATAACACATGTATAGTGACTCTGTGTGTGTGTGTGTGTGTGTGTGTGTGTGTGTGTGTGTGTGTGTGTGTGTGTGTGTGTGTGTGTATATATAGAGGGAGTAAGACCGCACACTGCATGAGGTCATCCTTGAGGCTGTCAACACACACAAACACACAATTCAACAACCTCAGTGCCTCACAGAGCTGTAATCCAACCTTCAGTCGTTACTGGCTCTGTGTGTGTGTGTGTGTGTGTGTGTGTGTGTGTGTGTGTAGGTGTGTGTGTAGGTGTGTGTGTGTGTGTGTGTAGGTGTGTGTGTAGGTGTGTGTGTGTTCAGATGGAAACTAGCTTCACGCTAAATAAAACTGTCTGTTGGGATTTACTGTCTTCATTCAGACGACCTTTGCTTTTTTTCCTTTTTTTTCCTTTTACCTTCAATTTTGTCTTTGTTTTCTTTTTCAAAAGTTTTCCACTAAATACTCTTCCTACCACTACTTCTAATAATAGTAACACCCGTGTAATTATTCATAATGTAATTATTAGTTATTCACACAGATATTTCTGCTCAGCGTTGGTTCTAAAGCTGCACTTTAACTGGCGTCAGCTCATCGCTTCCTTTCCAGCAGCCTAACGGGCTGTTTAAGCTCCCGGGTCTGAAAGCAGCTCAGCCTCATCTGTGATTCCAGCCCTCTGATTCAAATGATCTGTAATGTATGAAGCACTGAGGTCAGCGGGTCACCTGCTGACAGTCTGGACAGTTAACATCACCACATCTGGACCCAAGAGAGAGAAACAGCTGAACGCTATCCAGGCTAAAGGATCAGAAACCGCTTCTACGAATAGGTCAAAATACCCTCTTTTGTAAAATAAAAGAAAAATTGCACAAAAAGTAATTTAAAATCTAAATTTCAGTTGGAATTTAAAAGAGTCACTTTTGCCAACTTTTATGTAAACATCCAATCTGTGTTGATGGTAAATGTATTAAATTGAAGCAATACCTTCATCAGTGCATTCTACAATGACGCAGAAACCAGAGTTCTCCTGCTTGGCAGCCGTGCCTGCAGTGCCTACATGTACCAGGATGCATTGCCACATCCTCTTGAACTGCTAATGCAGCCTCAGACTCTAACCGCTGCGTTTCTCAAATTCGGGGAAGACATGTTCGCTGTTGAAAACGTAACTAGCTTGCATAACAAGCAAAGAGAATGAAGGTGTTCTAGATCTACCACATTTAACATCAACACTGGTGAACTGTCCCTGGAACACATGAAGATCTTCAGTGATCTGACTTCTCATTGCTGCGGTGATGTCGAGGTGTACTGGAGGACCCAGTGACATCACTGAGAGTGTAGCTACAGGTGCAACGGAGCTTAATTCTGACCACACCCATCAATGACGACGTTCACATGCTCACAAGTATCCTGGTTTTGATTTGGTCATCATATTCAGGATATTATGTTTACGCGGAACATGAGAAGCCTGATTATTTGTCTCCCTGGACAGAAGATCATAACAGTGCTCAGGTTTCTGATCACGTGTTTGCAGTTGAGACTTGATTTCTCACCATCTCAGCTGTTATGTTCTGCACCAACAAAGCGTGCTCGGAAACCAAGTGTTTGCCTGACGCACATGATCCTGGTTTCTGTTGGAGCGCTGCAGGTAGCAGATGCAGGTTTCTAAAAGCAGAACTAAAACCGGTTCCCTCTCCGTCCGAAAGTGTTTTCTGTTCGCTACATTAGCCGAATGATCCCACAGTCAGTGCTAGATGAAACAAAACAGACACCTGCTCACGGACAGCTCACGGACAGCTTCCTCACAAGTGAGTTGAAACTCACACAATCTGCTCTACAGAGAACACGAGGCCCACACTTACAGTCTTCATTCCCTGCAGATCCAACCATTCAGATCAGATGAGGTAATGTGCTGAGGTCATTCTCTGAACACACACACACAAAATGCAGCTCACCTCTTCGGGATGTGTTGCCCCCCCCAGGTGATGGAGACGGTGTGTTTGCCGGGACTGTTGGGATAATACTCATAGCAGAACACGCCGTCCTGACTGGAGATCTGCTTCACCGGCTCCTCGATGCCTTCTGAACGAAGACACACACACACACACACACACACACACACACACACACACACACACACACACACACACACACACACACACACACACACACACACACACACACACACACACACACACACAAAACTGAGTAATCAGAAATTAAATCCGAGTTAAGAGAACATCCTGACATTTTGAAAAGTATCAGTCTAAACAAGCTTCTTTATCGGCCGTAGTTGCCATGAATCTCTGGACTAAAGTGGTGGAACGATGGACCGATGGACCGATCTAAATCTAAATCTCCCATGATTCCCCTGCGACTTCTCTCAATGAGGTTTTCGTACTTCGGGAACAGGACTCGGGAGCTCCAGTTTCACTTTGTGTCTCTTTAAAAGTGAGCGGTACTCACTGGGTCCTTTGATGAGCACCTTCAGGTCTCCGCTGCCGGCGTTTCTGGTGTCCACCTTGAAGTCACCGACCTGCTTCACCCTCATCCCCGACGGCTGGAGGCCGCGACCCGTCGCCCTGCACGCCCCCGGCACGCACGCTGCAAAAACATGTACGGTAAGGGTGATGAGATTGTTACGGTGCATTTGATTATGTGTATTTATTGTAAAGGGTGAAGTTGAAAGGACTCACCAGGCCCCACGTCCACGGCGAAAGGGCTCCTGGGGATCCCCACCCCTCCGAAGGTGACGGTGACAGAGTGCGGGCCGGCCTGGGTGGGCCGGTAGGTGCAGCGATATGTGCTGTCGCCCTTGTCCTCCATCATCGCCTCCACAACGTTCTGGCGCCCCTGAGGGTCTCTGATCACGGCCGTCACGTCTCCTGTACCGGCTCCTACAGAGAAACTAACAGGTCAGGCTCTGACTTCAACTTCACAAAGCATCCCCTGCTTTATGGTCTGTTTGACTCTACATGGACCATCATTTATTGAATGAACATCATGCTGTATTGAAGAATTATACAGAGAGAATGCAATTTTTAAGGCACTTCTGCATTGGCTTCACTCTTCACACCTCGAGGTTGCCGCCTGGGTGTAACCGTTCTGTTATTGCATCACCGTTACTAACCCCAGTAATGCTCCATTACTTAGGCGACTTGCCTCGTCTTACCATAAGTTTGATGGAGGCTTGATATCAGTTTGGTCTCTATGGGTTGGGTGGAGAAACCGGTTCAGGAAATATTAGCTTGGCATGACGACTGAAAGTCCCAAAATAGAAGAAATGGGACTCCCGCTAACCCCAACGTTGTCTTACATGTTGCATCGTCTGAGTCGCCTGGCTAACAGCCTAACTTAATAAATCACATGCTTTTATTCAGAGTTGGCGGTTTGTGTAAACGCTGCAGCTTCACTGTGAGGTCATGACTTCAGAAGTGCCGACGGTCAGTAAATCTCTCCAAACTGGAGGGCAGAGGCATTTAAGTCGTTCAACGACGAAGCTGGGCTGAGCAACGACGAATGTAACAAAGACCTTTTGCTGTTTAGTAGCTAAAGAACACCAGGACCACTTCTATGAGTGACTTGCCAAACATTCTTCCTGACAAGCTGATGCATGTCAAGATGCCTCCGGTAGGAATGCTTACTTGAAAACAAAGGGCGTGGGGGTGTTTTCAGGCAAGTCATTGTTACACAACCAGGCTACACTCTGATAGGTGGTTCACAGTCTGTGACATCACATCCTGTCTCGGGGCTGAGTGGGGACACCTTTTCATTGGACCGAAGGCCAACGTTTCTGACCTGCAGTGTAGATGTCAAAGCAGGTGGGGTTGTTGGCGACGTTGCCCACAGGTTCGATTCCCGGGCCTTTCACCGTGACCTTGGAGGCGTCGCCCAACGCCTTGTCCACGTTCACCTCAAACGGACTTTTGGGAATCGGCTGGCCTGCAAACATCACCGTCACCTAGGAAACAAAAACTACAATTACCCAGAAACATCGGCAGGTCTGATGATTATCATAAAACTTACTGTTAATTAGGAGAATTTCACTGGAAATGGAAAATACATCATGAGCATAATGCATTTAAATAATTGTATTCATTTTGACACGTTTACAGGAAGAAGAGTGACGCTCACCTGGTGAGGTCCCACGACTTTAGGAACGTAGGTGACGCTGAATGTCTTCTTGCCCTCATTAGGCTCCGCCTTCAGCTGATCGACACGCAAACGCACAGACGGACGTGTCAGAGTTCAATATAGAAATATAATATCACAGCAGGTTTGTCATTAAACAGGTGAGGGGGGGCAGAGGAAGAGGAGGATCTGGGGGCGTACCTCCTCTCTGGTCCCGTCTGGATGATCCAGGTAGATGGTCACCTGACCCTGACCGGCACTGAACGTGTCCACTGTGAAGACAGCAGGACGCAGCACTCTGTTCCCCGTCGGTTCAATACCTGCAGAAGAAGAACATCAACAGATAGTCAGGTATGAATGTTATCGATGACTTCAAAGGACAGCTGCAACTAGCTGCAGATGTAAAATAATGACATTATAGAAAACACTGACAGGAATAGAATGAAACAAACAATAAAAAGCACAAAATGTGATTTTTTTTTTCTTAAATTCACCACAAAAATTCAGTTCTTTCCTTTCTAGAAGAGCATATTGAAACTCTTATTGGTGCCTCTTATTATTCTCATCGAGATATTTTTTTCCTTTATTTTACATGTGCTTGTACACAGAATGTTCTTTCTTTCTTTCTTTCTTTCTTTGCAAATTTAGTATTGTGTGTGTTTGTGTCAGATAGGAGCGTAGTCCTTTGTTCAGACTAACAGCTGCTTACTTCCTCACATTGTCAAACAAACAATGTTCCCGTTAGCAGACACACACTGTGGGGGGGAACTGATCACAAACACAGAAGCTCTTCAAAGCTCATCAAATCAACAACCGGTCTAAAGACAATGACGAGTGAGCAGAATGTGTCCAAAAATGTCTGATAACGTTTTTGTTTGTTGTACCTCGTCATCATTTGATGCTCTCTGTGTGTGTGTGTGTGTGTGAGAGAGTGTGTGTGTACCTGGTCCGTATGCTCGGGCCTTCTTGGGGTTGAGTTTGGGTTTGAGTGGAGCTCCTGGCTTCAGTTTGGCTTTGGGGAACTGAGACAGGTAGGTCATCACTGACTGTTCGTCCGCACTGGGATCAATGATCTCCTCCGGAGCCATCACCTACACACACACACACACACACACACACACACACACACACACACACACACACACACACACACACACACACACACACACACACACACACACACACACACACACACACACACACACACACACACACACACACACACACACACACACACACACACACACACAGTAAATAAATCAGTTTTATACTTTAGTGAACGTGGCTCTTCTGGTTTCAGGTGTTAAACAAGATTTTTGAAACCTGGTTTCAGGGATTTGTTCCCATTCAGCCACAAGCATCAGTGAGGTCCAACACTGATGCTGGGGGATCAGGTTTGGCTCACAGTCTGCGTTCCAGTTCAACCCTCTGTGCTGACCAGTCAAGTTCTTCCACACCAAACTGGGAAAAACATCCATTTATGGAGCTGGCTTTGTGTTCGGGGGGGTATCGACACGTTAAAAAACAGGAAACGGTCCTCACCGAACTGCTGCAGCAGAGTTAGAACACTATTGTCTAAAATATCCCTGTATGCTGTCTCATTAAGATTTCCATTCACTGGAACAAAGGAGCCCAGACCAGTAAAAACAGACCCGCTATGAGGACTGGGATGTCCTGAACTCTGAGTCACACCGGCTTCATTAAACAGTCACCGCTCCTTTCTTTTCCGCTCACGTCATGTTCCAACATTTTCCCCCTTAAGTCATTCTGCTTCGCTCAGCAAACTCTACCCTCGACTGGGACGAACTAGTGTTCCAGCAGACAAAAGGTGGTCTAAGTTAACGTCATGGGTGTGACGGTGAAGTTGGTCAGCTATGTTGTTTCTGGAGGAGACTTCCTGTGGGTGTCACCTGACTGACAGGAAGCAGAGCATAACGTAAGTCAGCCATGACACAGAACCAGTCGACTGAAAGGGAGCGTTCATAATCATAGTAAAAAAATCAGCTCTCATATCTGCAGAGAAACTATTAAAAATAACAAGAAAGACCTTTTAAAATGATTCAAAAGTGACAGAAGTTACTAGTTATTTAGTTGCATAAGTCATTAAAGTACATTTCCTTTTCAGCTCGAGTTGCTTCCTCTCGGCTTCAAACTAAAGTGTGTAAAAATACAAACTGTGGTTCGGTGAGTTTCCTCTGCTGTGACTTCTGTTCTCTATTGGGCTGCGTGATGAAGAGTAAAATGTGACGAAGCAACCGTCGCTGCATCCGTACGAATCTATTAGACGTTAGCATTGTTAGCAGTCCAGGCTACAATGAACACAAAGCGTGTGCATCGTCAAAAGCCCTCAGAGACGCCTCCTTCCTTTGTATTTATCCGACACTAGCTTTTCATTATGCTAACGGGTCTCCTAGCGTCTTAGCTCCTCCCAGCAAACCTCGGTTCTATAGCATCTTAATACAACTTAAGTCGCTTCAAACTTTGTGCCATAGATGGAGGCGCTGCATCTACACCTCACTCCACTGATAAAAGACGACCACTTATGACACACCTGTGTTTCCTCTTTCTAAGCTCCTCTAGAAGCCTCCTTGTCTCCTCGAGGTGCATTTAAGGGATTGGAAGATCCTCCATGGTGGCGGAAGGAGAATTTATTTTCCTTTTATTTAATAGCTCATAAAATGAAACATTTAACAATATAAATAATATAATTTGTAAGGGAGGCCAAAAGCCTTATAGCCTTATCACAGGTCGAATAAACCGAACAATCAAATAAAACTAAACTGAATACTTTCAGAGCAAGAAATCATTTCTTCAAGTATTTCCAGCTGACAGGAGGAGAGAGGACGCGAGGAAGCACGAGTTGGCATAATAAAAAAAAGCCCCGTTTGGGGAAGAAGGGCTTTTATTGTGAAGGAGCTGCAAGGACACAACATACGGGAGGCCTTTGACTGCACAGCATGCTGAGAAGTTCAGTAAATAAAATCTATATTTGCTTTACTTTGTATTTTTGATGTTTCTGATATCATAACTTCTAACCCAACAAAAAACTTTACTGAGATAATAATAATACCAGTAAAGCTTTAAATAAAGGTTAAAGGTCACACTGAAGAAGCAGATGTGGAACAGAGTCAGAGGGAATCTAACCTGCGGGATGCCCAGCCAGTCATCAGCCAGCCGCATGGCCTCGGTGGCGTTCTCCACCGGTTTCACTGGATCCCAGGTCTCCCAGTCCGGACACAGACCTGCAAACGACACACAGCAACAGAGTGAACCACAACAGGAAAAGACAAAACTAGTTACACACACACACACACACACACACACACACACACACACACACACACACACACACACACACACACACACACAGTACCTGGTGCACAGCTGTCCACCAGTGCTCCCAGTGCCTTGCCGTTCCTCCAGTCGTGGCTGAAGTTGTTGATCGGCACATCGGGGAGTTTGTGTTGGATCCAGCCCAGCAGACGCTGCTTCGGTGTTTTTGACTCCGGCTGCAGAAACCAGAACCAGCGTACGTCAGTCATTTAAGTATTTGTGCAGCAACTGGTTGTTGTCTTTTTAATCTTCAGTTTTTTTTAATCACTTAATGCCAATTTTTGTCAGAAGTCACGAGCTGAACACAAGTTAATAAAACCTGGATCGTTACCTTTTCTTCCTCGCCCTCCCAGATTGGCATGGAGATGGAGTAGTGCAGAATCAGAGTCCAGACCAGACCCAGGATCAGCTTCAGGTTCCCATCCACGATGGCTTTAGAGTCTGACGGAGAGAAACAGACAGACCTGAGGTCAGATTCAAGTTTCTAAGAATTAAAAAAAACTGCTGTTTGTTGGTTCTCCTGTGACACTGCATCTACACCACCAACTCCCAGACCAGAACTTGAGAGACCGGTTCCAGCGAGGAGGGTCTGATGACGTAACTTTAACAATAAAACCCAACATGATGTTCTTTAAAGTCTCGCTAAGCTGATTTTACAACCATATTGAAATTAAAAGAAATCAACGACCCTAGAAGGTTGAAAAACTGGAATAAAATTAAATTCAACAAGACACCAGAGGTATAGGGAGAGGAAGAAGATACAAAGTCGAGATATAAATTAAAGTTAGATTCTGACTATTAGATTTCCGTTGTGTTCTCTTTGATAGCGGTAATAGCAGGAGTTGTCTGTGTGACGTCAAGTCAGTTTTTCTTTAGATTTGTTTTTGAAGTTTAATCGTCTGTAGTTTTTGTTCTTTTCATTCTATGTTCAGCCATAGTAACGGTGCACCCCTTCACAGACGTGAGAAGTGAGCTGAAGCTCCGCCTACCGTCTCTGGCAGCCCAACCACTGTTAACTGTGCCGCTTGTGATTGTTTCACACTCATAACACTGTAAATAGAAGGGCCTTCATCAGGGGGCCATAAGCTCAATCACCATTGTGTTACCGTGACCTCATAGAGATAGTGAGCCAAAATCTTTGAGATTACTTTAACACTTTCTTTTTTCAGTTCCTACAGTCTGTAAAGTTTAACTGCCGACACCACAGCTTCAATCTACAGTCCCCCCCCCCACCAAACACTGAGCGCAGATCTGAAAACAAACCTGCTGATGTCCAGGTTTAGCTTTCTTTTAGCAGAGCAGAACAGAGTGCTGCAGGGTAACGTTACTCATTAATCAGACCTCACTGTACCAGCTGGTACCTACCACACCCACACCCACACCCACACACACTTCAGAGTTAAGCAGACAAAACATTCCAGTCAATTGTAATCCCTCAGTCTACATTTTTCTCTCCTATAATAACAAAGTATGTATTAAAGGAAAACTCTGACGTTTATGATAATTCAATTTGCTTATCTGCTGTCTTTAGTTTCACAGTTGGTTGAGACACGAGGTCCGGGTGAAACGTGTCAAAGACACAATTAAATCAGATATTATGAGACTGTTTTCTTGTAGTTAGAACTTGTATGAGGTGGAGGAATGAGGTGTTTCATCTCTGTGTCCGATCAGAAAGCTCAGGACCGAGCTTCACACAAAGACTGGAAGCAGAGAGAGAAACTTTACAACATGCCTCATTCACCCAGCAACAGTCAAGATAAAAGAAAACAGGGATTTATTATTTTTATACAACTCACTTGTTTAAGTTATATACTTAGGGCTCGGCTGCTTTGAGTGACAGGTCGTTGCCATAAAACAATCAATAAAAAAGGTTTTTCAAACGTTGTGAATCACTGCAACCACGAGAGGTCCTCGAGCATCCAGTCATGAAATAGAACAAACACACATCAGGCCGATGGGTCCAGTAGAATGCGAGATTTGCTTCGGACAGACGGACAGATGCACACACACAGCGCTCACACTCAACCGAACGCATGATCTCCCCTCACGCTTGGGAGTAGATCATGAAACACTATAATCAGCAGCCACGTCCGTCACACGCGTCTTTGTACGTTTCATTGGAATTAAAGCCGGACAGAAGCACTTATCAGTACATCAGTACACAATCACACCGGAGCCTCCATAGTTACCCTCCATAGTTACCAAATATATTTATCTCTGCTTCATTAAGCAACAGCAAACTGACTTTCAACACTGTGTGCAGACATGCATTGTGTCCTACAGAGAGTGTGTGTGTGTGTGTGTGTGTGTGTGTGTGTGTGTGTGAAACCCCTTTGATCCACCTGGTGAATCTGCAGCTCAGCTTCGCTGTCAGCAGACCAGCTGTGGTCCAAACATGTTTCAGCAACCTCGGGTTTAGGTGGAGCTCTGGGAGAGTGCTGCCTCACCCACGGGTGACACAACACTGATAATGACGGAGTATATTCTTCAACACACACACACACACACACACACACACACACACACACACACACACACACACACACACACACACACACACACACACACACACACACACACACACACACACACACACACAGGAGAGGTTGCCACATCCTGCTTTCTACATTCCTAATCTCTGTTTTTCCAGACTCAACACACTCATTTATCTCTTTGTATTTCTGTCTTTTTCTCTTTGTCTATTTCGACTCTTTCACTCTCTCCACCCGCCTGTTTTCTTTGGTTGTTTTTTTTTCACGTCTCCTTTCTCACACACACACACCTCTTTCTAACTTCCTTTCCTTTTTCCCTCCAAGGTTGAGCTGCCACACCTGTGTGAGAGTGTGAGTGTGTCACACACTCCGCCTCTGCAGCAAACATCCTGTCATTGAGCAGCGGCCTTTACCCTCTGAACACACACACACACACACACACACACACACACACACACACACACACACACACACACACACACACACACACACACACACACACACACACACACACACACACACACACACACACACACACACACCATTAAAGTTCTGACGTGTTGTTTAGTTAACGCACAATAAAGAGATCACAGCGGTCGTTCTTTTATCTAATTGGTTCTTTTTATTGCACCTTTAAGCTTTCTTGGCTTGTGGCCCATTAAAACAATTTCTATTTTTGGCTCATTGTCACCCGTTGCATGACCTTATGGCTTCAGACCAGGTCAAACAATGAGGCCCCCCCCCTGACCTCGGGGTGAGGACAGGGGGTCCCATGAAAACTTTGAGTGGTCTAAAGTAGGCTTTAAAAAATAAAAAAAGTTATTTATTGTTGTTTATTAATACAAAATGATTAATGGGTGGACGTCGTCACCGTGACGTCACCCATTGGTTTGTGAACTGTGGTTTTGAAGCCTGTCGAGTTTGACATTTTGTCCGACGCCATCTTGGATTTTTGCAACGGAAGGAGTCGGGAGTGACGATTGAAACTCTGAATACGTCTCTGACTCTAAATGGAGCATAATGTACTAAATGAACATCATGCTGTATTGAAGAAGACTGTAAACTAGAGATTGAGACCATAAACTCATGTTTACAATGTTTACTGAGGGAATAAATCAAGAGAGAAGTAGAGTCATTTTAGACTAGACTTCTATACAACCAGAGGAGTCGCTCAGCTGAACACTGATCGGTCACAGAATGAAAGTTTAAGACACTTTTGCATCGGTTCAACTTTTCAGAACCGGAGGTTGCCGCCTGATTCAAACACAACCTATAGAGCAGAACTACAATCTTGTTTCGTATACTTTTCTATGCTGTCAACAGTTCATGACGGGTCAGATCTATTTCGGGGCTCCTTGGGGATCCGAGGCCGGGTTTGGGAACCAATGCTTTAGTGCCATCCAGCCATGTTGTTT
>NW_027176979.1:105000-125000 GCF_023349555.1 Cebidichthys violaceus | reverse complement strand
CCATTCAACATGATTACGCCTGATGAAGTCCAACATCCTCTCTCTTTGCTCAGTGTTTGGTCTCCACCAACACCTGAGGGACTTTTCTGTCTCTTTAGCCGCTAACGGCTCCATATGTTCACCAGCTAGTCTTGAACTGTGTCGTCTGCTGTTTGTTGCTGAGCAGGTAGTGTAAAGTCGCCGGTTCTTCACTACGAGCGACTCCCAAATCTTCCTCAGAATCAACGTCATCGAGCTGCACAGCCAACAAATAATTCATTCATTTGTTGTGTTTCAAAAAGGGCCGTACTAATGTTGTTACCCTCGGGATCAATAAGTATCCTTAATACTTTAAATTACTGATGACAATACTATAATAAGCACAGATTTTTAAAAGCATTCTTTCTTCCAAGCTGCAACTAGTTTCCATAAATTTCCATACAAAATGAAAATAAGCAGATTCTTTAAAACTTGCTGCAGATGGGTTGGACCGGTTCGCGTTAAAGAACCACAGAGATATTGCAGATAATCCATGAATGCAGACCTGATGTTCACTGCGATGGATTGAACAAATCAAGCAGCTTTTAGGAGTCGACCATGTGGTCTTCATACAAGACAGAAATAAATGAATAAAAACCAAAGACGGGGAAAAGAAATGCACCACAACTTTAACGAGTAACGGCTCCTTTGAGTTACATTATGATGGATTCAAACTCTAGTCTGTGAAAACGGGTATCTCTAAAAGTTATATTTGCTCCCTGCTGATCCGATCAATGACCCAAAACAGTGAGATTTGTGATCCGCTGCACCTCTGATTCACAACAACAGAGCTTTGTGAGAAACAAGTTAACGCTGAAAAACAATGTAGAAGTCTGGAAAAAACAAAAAGACAGGAGGTACCTTCAGTGGTAAACAGGATGTGGAGCTACCGTATGTGCATGTATGTGTGTGTGTGTGTGTGTGTGTGTGTGTGTGTGTGTGTGTGTGTGTGTGTGTGTGTGTGTGTGTGTGTGTGTGTGTGTCATGGGTCAAACAGACTGTGTCCGCACACACACACACATTCCTCAGTGTTGAGTGCATAACCCCACCCATCGACCCCCAATTCATCACACACATCTCAACACCCACCTCCCCTCCAAGGACCCGATGGATGATGACAAAGGAACAAAAGACACACACACACACACACACACACACACACACACACACACACACACACACACACACACACACACACACACACACACACACACACACACACACACACACACACAATGAACCTGAAATCAACACTAACGTTCGTGTTTTAATTAAGTCATTGTATCTTCTCACTGTCAAACGTCACATTAACTTTAATACTCGTTCCGGTGGACTTGCTGCTGCTTTGTGGACTTACACAGAAAACACTTAGCGCGGGTGTTTTAACGTGTTGCTCGTTAGTTCCGGTAACAAACCCGTTGAACAGAGAAGTTCATCAGCCGCTGTCACTTCCATCTCCGCCTCCAAAGTCTGAAGAGCCGACTTGACAAGCGAGTATTTAGCAGCCAAGAGGCGGCTGATGATGAAAGAGACTGAGCCAGCGTCACACTGATTAATACCAACAGAAGAAGCACCAAGATCTTTTATTTAAGCAAAACGACTCGACCTCGATTTAAGAAACACTGTTCCAAGTAAAAGTCCTGCATTCTTATTTAAAGTACAAGTATGTTATAATCAGGATAATTTACTTAAAGTGTAAAAGTAAAAGTAGTCTTTGTGCAGCCAAAAGGGCTCTTCAGTTCTTGCATTATATATTATAATATTAGATTATTAATATTGATGTGGTGACATTTAAGATGCAATTAAAAGTTGTAGTTGACTGCAATAGAGCTTATTTTCTTCATTTGTTATACTGCAAAACGTATTTCATTTACTTATTATAGTCTAAATTGTACTGGAGTACAGTACTTCAGTAAATGTACTTAGTTTCTTTCCATCACTGATTAACACCATGCTGTAACCAAATCATGTGACCAACAGAGAGAGTTGGTAACACTGGATAACTCTGAATTCATTTCTACGTCACTTCTTAAAGTTCACCACACGTGCATCGAGGCGGTGGAAGAATCAACACTTCTAGGTAAGACTGGAGGCCCGTTGGAGCGTATGTTTCTAATAATTGGAGTAAACTGACCCTTTAGGCCTCCAGCGGACGGCGAGGCTGCTATCAAATGATTGATCGCTTAAAAGAAAACGTTCAAGGTCTAACATTTGAACCGTTTCCAGAAGAGTCAGCGGTCTTCCCCCATCGCATTTATGTCGGCACTCCCATATTTTTGCACCCACTGATGACATCAGCGCATGATGCATCGCTGTAATAACGGCGCCGCTTAATAAGAGTCACATGAGTCACGCACCGGCAGCTCAGAGGGGGCGATCCCACCAAAAGAACCCAGATTACAGACGGAGAGGCAAGAGGCCTTTTCACGTCTTTGATTTGGAGAACGAGTGTCATTCTGCTTCTCTCTCTTTAATCTGGTCGTTGGTTGGACTCAAACAGCTGCAGAGATGAAGAGGGAGAAAGATCAAACACGAGGAGAAACTTGCTCTCACGGCTTTCATTCACAAGGAGTCAAAGACGTGAATGAACCAAAAAAAATAAAGAAACAAGATGGAATCTGGAAAGCTCCCGCTGTTTGTTAAAGAGGCGAGTCCGTGAAGCAGCATTGAGGGTCAGCCAAAGGGAATTGGCACAGGACCTCGGGCCGAATTTGTGTAATAAATTCTGAATTTAAAAGTTGCTTGAGATCTTTGCTACCGCAATTTGGACTCAAGCAGGACCAAATGAAACCGCCGTCATCAAAGCCGGACAAAATAAAAGCAAAAGGGCAACAAAGACCCCACTTTAGACCTACGTTTTAAAAAAGGTACCGAAGGCTGCAGATGAGCTACGAGCACAAAGGACCCTCATGCTTAACGCTCTGCCAGTTACATTGTTCTCCAAAACTACAGAGGGCGTACAAACTAAATGTACTGTGAAGAGGTAAGAAGACAACGAGTGAAACCAGCTAAAAACGCCATAAACCAAACATCACAATGCAGAGGAGGGATTGTAACTATCTGTCAACTCGTATCTCACAGTCATGGACTACTTTATTGCCTACAATTACTTGTATTACTTTACAAGTCCGGTAAAGAAACAAGTCAAGTACTGAATTCATTATAACGACACTAAGGTTGAATATCCTGTTACAATTTGATTTGGCTGAAAAATATACTTAAATGTAGATTTTTGAGACCTCCTGTTTCTAAAGCATATAAAAACATTAACTTCATGAAACTCAATTCTAAAAAAAGCTCTTGAGGTTCACGACCACGCTCTAAGTGCGTGCGGTGAAGACATTATTTTCTGGCACGGCTTCACTACGGCGAGTATAAACTCAGCTCATATCTTGGGTCTGGAGGAGTTGTAGCATTTATCCACCAACAGATTAACTGTGCGCACACTGCTGACTTCGTACTCATCATCACACGTACATCGTTGCAGCCGGGCGGCTTGTTTGGCTCTTCAACCACAGCATCCTGCATGCAAGACGCTAATCCTGTTGTTTGCCGCAGCACTTCTATCTAAAACAATAGTGGACCTAAAATCGAGCCTTGTGGCACACCACAGGTTGAAGCGTTCCCAAGAGCAACAGACTGTTTCATGGCTGAGGATTTGAACCAGAGTAGAGATCCATCAGAGATGCAGAGACGCTTCTCAAGACCATTAAGTAAGAGATTCTGGTCCACTGTGTCAAATGTAACGGGACGGTTTAATAGAATCAGAACGAAGCGTCACCTGCAACCAGGGGAACAATAAATAATGAACCAGTTTGCAATTGGAAGACATTTGAGCTAAGAGAAGTTTGATCCAAACAAACAGCAGAAGAAACTTGAAAACATGAGAACCACAAGAGAGTAACCAGCCTAGTGCTGCCCTATCATTAACACACACACACACACACACACACACACACACACACACACACACACACACACACACACACACACACACACACACACACACACACACACACACACACACACACACACACACACACACACACACACACACACCTGGCATTACGTCTGCATGCATAAACAGGACGCACACTGACAAACACGCTGCAGCGTTTAGCCTCGCGTGACCTCACCCCGCTGGTTCCCAGGCCATGATGTCATCAGAACCAGAAACAAGGCCATGTGGTGAGGAAGAGGAAGACGAAGAGGAGAGCGGTGGAGGAGGACGGTGACGGAGACAAGATAATAAATAACACGAGGGGCAAAAGGAGTAGACAAAAACAAAATGTTGTAATCAGCATACGTCACACAAACAGAAAGCTACTCAGTGGAGCCTGATGTGATGTTTTGTCACGTTAAACTCGTTTTACCTGCAGCATGAAACATTGAAACCATTCTGAAGCTAAATCAACTCAGCTGTGATGATCGTTAGTTTGATGAGGTAATAAACTGAAGATATTTGGTTTTTGAACCGTTGGTCAGACAAAACAAGACTGTGATGTCAACTTGTATTTTATATCTTATTTTATCTTAAAACTAAATGATACATTAAGTAAACTCAGAAAATAATCTACAATGACAAAAAAAAGTCAATTATTTTCAAAAACTGACTTGTTTTCCCTGCAATATATTTATAAATCTTCATTTTGTTTACATTTTAAAGTTAAAGTGGATCATTCTGGTGCTCGTTGAGAGTCCGGCGACCCTCCACGTTGATCCCCGTGTCGAGAAGTGTAAACATGATCAAACTGTGGCAGGCCGACCTCTACTGTAGGTAATTAATGGTAAACACCAAATTAGTCACGGAACAAGAGAACCGTGCAAGTTCCGCTTTTGTGTCATGACGTGTTTGAGTTAAATTGCGGCGAATGTTGCGTGCGCACATCGCAATGTCGATGCCGAAACGATAAATCGAGCAGTTCTGGTCTTTGTGCTGTTACCCAATGACAATAAAGTTTATTCAAATCTTATCTAAACTAAACCAGGAACTATCCGATCAAAGAATAGAAAGAACAAGATTACAAATGTATTTAATACATTTGATGCCTAGATGTAGATGATGCAGTTAATTCTGTCAGGCTCCAAAATAGTATTGAGGTTCAAAGACCAGAAGAAGAGCTGAAAATAAAACAGAGAAGAAGAAAAAGAGAAGAGAGGGAGAAATGGAACGAGAGTGAGTAAGAGGAGTTTGAGATGTTTGTAGGAGAGCCAGGCTGCAGGAGGTTCACCACGGTGATTATCACCGAACAATCCTCCACAACCACACACACAGTACACCACAGTGTGTGTGTGTGTGTGTGTGTGTGTGTGTGTGTGTGTGTGGGGGGGGGGGGGGGGGAGTTGGGTAGGTTTGAGGCTTTTGACTGTCATCGGATCATCATCATCATTAACCAAATATTTAGTGAACAGTGACTATCCGTAACTCTGCATCATGTCTGCTGCATCTCCATCCAGACAACAGTGTGTGTGTGTGTGTGTGTGTGTGTGTGTGTGTGTGTGTGTGTGTGTGTGTGTGTGTGTGTGTGTGGTACGGTTCAGCACCAGAACACAGACACCAGCTTCACAAAGACATGAGCGTCTGCTGTGAGACAACAGGACGACGGTTGTTGGCGAGGAAACAAAGAGAGGTCTGTGTGAGTGTGTGAGTGCGTTTGTGTGCTTGATGTTTTAAACAAATTACCATTTACCTCCATTGTATTTGGTTGGCTTCAGACGTCTCATCGCCTCAAAAACTTGGCAGAAACTAAACTACCGCTACGCTTCAATGTAATTTCTTTGTGCTGACCCTTTAAAAAGGTGACTTTGCGTCACAGATACTTCATGACTCATATAAAACACATGAACCTTCTCAAACTGATGGAACACTAGCGTGTGGTTCCTCTACAGCAGCGGTTATTGTTAATCCTGAGGGTTGCAATGTGACGAACGAAGGAAACAACATATGTTCCTAATTCCTGACTGCTTTGTATTGTTGGGACACCACCGTCATATCTATCCGTTAAATATAAGGCTACAGCCAGCAGCTAGTTAGCTTAGCTTAGCACAAAGACTGGAAACAGGGGGAAACTGCTAGCGGGGTTCTGTCCAAAGTAACAACATCAACCTACCGGCTCCTCTAAAGCTCAACACTGAACACGTTACATCGAATTTGTTTAATACGGCTAATTGCCGTTTTAAACTTTGTTTAATCCATAAAAAACAAAACAAACACAACCATGTTACCGTGTGAGATGTAGAGCTGCTGCTATTTGGATTCTGTTACTGTTTAGATGGACTCACGCTAGCTGTTTCCACCTGTTTTCAGTCTTTATGCTAAGCTAAAATGACCTAAACTTACATTTCATTGGCAGATAAGAGAGTGGTTTACAGCTAGCAGACGGGCCTCTTGCTAAATTCACAAGCAAAACAAGACAGATTTTTAAAGTGACTTTTAACCAGCGTCACTTTGATTGTGAATAAATATGTAGATATCAGACTTCTGGTAATAAATCCTTTAAATGTTTCTCAAAGTGAATTCCAGTGTCACCAATATCACCTTTCAGCTTCACATTGAAAAAAACAAGAAATCTGCACAAAGCGGCGACATTTAGACGAGGAACCAACAAAGAAGCTTTCTCTGCAGAGTGGAGGTGTGTGTGTGTGGTAACATGAGAGCGGCTGGGATATAGACTTTCACACACACACACACACACACACACACACACACACACACACACACACACACACACACACACACACACACACACACACACACACACACACACACACACACACACACACACGATTGGTAGGTGAGACAAACGTCCAATCAAAGTGTGCCGCTGGCTAAACCCGCCTTCAGAAGCCGATTGGCTCTCGGATGTTTTGCGCCTCGTGTTTTCAGCTGCTTTATTTTAAACCCTCTGACTAGACTGAGCTCTACTTTATGGTTTAGTCACACCTGAACGAGGCCTTTGGCAGAGTCGCTACACGTCTCAGCTCAGCAGGTCGTTTGTTGTCATTTCCAGGACAAGTCGGGCTAAACTTTGCATGCGAGCGGTATTTCAAAAGTTACAGCTGACTAAACCGTCCTGGGATAGCAGCTGTGAAGTAAGTCGGGCTTGATTCGGGGCAGCCCTGGTTTCACAAGTCAAAATCCCGTCGCATGACTCACATTTGGAGCACTTCAAGTCTGTGGACGGGCATGGAACTGAATTAGTGAAAAAAAATAGGCCATAAAAACTTTGGAGACGTTACACGACTTTCATTTGGGCAACGAAAACATCAAATCACAAAGCTTAAAATTCAGTTACAAAAGTAAAGATTACGCTGACGATAGAAACCTGTAAGACGGTTACATCATCCCACCAGAGTGTTTCCATGTTTCCTATCAGTGAGGATATTCTTAAAGAAAAGTTTAAAATGGGATCGCAGAACGTCTCTCCTTTCTTCTTGTTAATAATTCAAATGAATGATCACAATGAAAACGTTGGCTATTTGAAAACTAACTGTTCAGCATTAGTGATGTTGGCATGCTGACGTTTACAGAATAACCTGATTACTAAAGCTCTGTGGCGATACGATATCAAATTCAGTTTAGAAAACACACCACCATGTTTAATAGAAACTGAGTCATCGTCTGCCAGGAAAACAATTTAAAATCAACATTTTAAAAATCAATACCCCATCATGAAACTAAATATCCCGATACTCAACTCTATTGTCATTTTCTTACACCTTTATGTTGAAGTGTAAAACGCTGTTATGGCCACGGTGTGAACTCTTTGATAGGAGTAATGTTTGGGATAAACTTGGGAGATTATTGGTGCTTTTTCCCCGATGGTCTTGACTCCAGCTCCGTTTCTTACAAAGTAAACTGTAACCTGAAAGCACTTTAGTTCTTCAAATCCCAAACGTGGTTTTTGTTCCAACACCACAGTGTAACAGTCCTCCAGACCTCTTCATCAAGTCCTACTTTTGTCTAGTTTTAGACCTTACTGCGGGCGCTGAGAGCCGCGATCTGGCTGCGATTATTGATCTGGTTCCAATTATGATCGTGGTTGTAAACATTGATCATCTCGACAGAAGCAGTAAACAAGGATCTGGATGTTTCCGTTTCTTCTTCCAGCCGACACAGTGCGGTTCAGCCTCAGTAGCAACATGTTCAGTGAAAAACCAACAGATGAGAGCAAAAGCTGGAGCCGTAAATATGACAGCAGCTCTGCTTGTTTTAGGGGTTTTTTTTTCCTCCTGGAGGACTGAAACCAAAGAAGTGAAAGAGACGAAAGAAAAGACGGAGACGGAACAGAACAAACACGAAGACGGCGGTTTACTGCGAGAGTGACAAGAGCCGAGAGGTTTGTGAGTGAGAACACGTCCAACTCAAACACTGCTGCATGTCAGAGCACACGAGTCTCTTCATGCTCCGGTTCAAAGGATTCATTAACTTCACGGTGGACTCACACTCGTCTCAGAAATGGGATTGATTTGTTTAAGTTGTTGCTCGACTTTAAACAGACACACACTCTTACATAGTGTGTGAACTCCTCCAGCTACAGTTAAACAGTTGATTGATCACAATCAGGTCCACACAGATCGGTGCATCCTCAGTTTCTTCTTTTGTTTTTATAGGGATGGGCATTTCAAACCAAAATACTAAATCCATAATCACTGGGAACTACCTGATCATTATTTGAAGAAGGTGCAGAGCCGATCCATTCTCAGATCCAACTCGATTAATGAACGTTTGTTTAACGGTGGTTTTCTGTTGAGTTCTAACCAAGTGTGTTTTACAGAATTCTAAAATTCTGATTCATTTCTCGTGTTTTCCTTGCAAGTTAAGAACTTTATTCGTTCTCTGTCGTCTTATAATCCATCAATAGAGACGCAGGCAGAAACCAAACTCCTCTCTGACCCGGAGGAACGGATCGGCATTCAGAAATCTCATTAGTCGTAATGTTAAGTGAGCAAGTCCTTACAGACTTACTTCTGTTCTTCTCCACACCTGAGCAATGTATGTTGATCGGTCATATATTCTCTTTTTCTGGAAGCGACAGCAAAAAAACTAAATGACAAACTGTTGAGAACAAGAGGTTCAGGAGCCGCCGGAGGAGAGGAAGAGCCGAAGAAGGCTGAAGACGTAATGAAGGAAGCTACTTGTTGAAGGAGACGACTACGCCACACAAGAACATGTGGTCAACAAACGGAAAGCCCTGAAGAAACAAAACACCAACGTCTGACCACGGTGAAGATCACAGAGCAGTGCAACCGATGGCTCATTTATGAGGCCTGCAACGAGATGTTTTTGGGAAAGTCTCCCAAATGTTCTGGAGCTCGGGGGGGAAAAAGGCTGCAGATAGACGACGGTCATTCGGCACATCTTCCAAATTTACAAAATGTAAAAACACCGATACTGGACGGTTCTCAAACTTTAAGTGATCCTTCATAAATTGTTCAAAAGTCTGAAAGAAAAATATGATTTTTTATGACTTTGTGGGCTTTAAGATTCTGATACTGGTAATTTTGGAAAAAAACAACCCCTAAACACGTTTTTATAATATTTTCTAACTTAAATTGTTCTATTCTGCTATTCTTTTATTTATTGTTTAATAATAGGAGCAGACAGACAGACTAGTGCAGCTCATTCACTGACCAGACGAGCATGAAACATTTGAAACGTGGAAACCAGAACACGAAAATGACAAAGCGCTCAACAACAAGACTACAGAAACAAAAGAGCACCAACATAAAACAACAATGACGACTTCTCCAATTTAGACGCTTCTGAAACCACCAAAAATCTAAAGTTCCTAAAGTACAACAAAGCCACACTGTGAGAGAAAGAGTGAGAAGATCCAAGACTGAAGATTAGAAAAACCACCTCAGCGACACAAAAATGTCAACAGAAACTTTTAAAGAGAACACACACACACACACACACACACACACACACACACACACACACACACACACACACACACACACACACACACACACACACACACACACACACACACACACACACACACACACACACACACACACACACACACACACACACACACACACACCAGCCGTCACAGCTCAACATGCCGAAGACCATTGTTGACACACAGCAGCGCCTTGGCAACCGAGAGGCAGAGAGAGAGAGAGTGAGAGAGTGACAGAGTGAGGTTAGTTAATATGTCACAGAGAGAGAGACTCACATTACGGCCGTTAGTACCACAAAAACGTCACCGTGTCGCAATCTGCATGTTAGCAGCAGACTTTAAGAATGCAGCAGATGAATGTTATAATTAAGATTTTAATTATTTAGTTACTAATTTAGTCTATAAAATGTAGGAGCGGTGCATTGCCATCCTGCTTAAGCAGATCTGGTATTAACCAGCTCGTTCACTGGCCACGAGCTGCACACGTGGTTTTCAGAGACGCGCCGTTAGCCATTAGCCATTAGCCATTAGCCATTAGCCGTGGTTTGGCGGTTCTGGCTAAAGAAGATCCAGCATGTGTGAAACTTTCGCGAGAAATATGTTTTTGTAGGTGTTTTTGAGAGTTTGTGTTGGTGTGAAAGGCCTCATGTAACCTCGTGTCCTCCACTCGGAGGGAGGTTACATTTCCAGTTCTGTGAGACACGTTCACATGCAAAATGAATGCGGTTGTGTAAATTGCGCTCGCTTGAGGTTCAAGTATCGTAATGAAGTCATGAACCAAGTTGAACGTTCAGAGTCATTTGTATCATCTCAAAGTTACAACAAGGAACTTTGGTTTCGTGTTGATTTCGTCACTGTGGATAAAAGCGGGAGTCTTAAGAAGACCTCTCATTTTACTGCAGCAGGGTCCGACGGTCTGAACCGCTCAGTCCTGGTCCCGGTTCTCTCGTGCCTCCTTTCCCTCCAGCGGACCGAAGCAATAAATCAATACATAATTCCTCTGTTGTTGTTTTTGTAGCTGTATGAGTATTTGTTCCTCTTCAGTTACACAGATATTGAGATGTGCAGACACTATTGTCCTGCACTGCCTCTAGTATCACAGAATCGCTCTGTGATCACGTATAGCGATGGCATCGTGAGTTACTCTGTGACTCTTTAGTTCAATGGGAGCTCAAAGCCCATCACAATCAAGCGAGAGCGTTTAAAAAGAAGCTTCTAATGAAGAGGACACAGGCTGAGTCACTGCTGCATATTCAAAGACAACGGATATGTTTACAAGTGAGCCATCGTCTTCCAGCTTAAAAACACAGACGGAAGCTTCAGTGAAAAATCTCTCCGGAAACACAAGTCACTTCACACAGTGAGCTAATGTGGCACCGCAGGTTAACCGTGTTTCAAGCAGATTTAAATTTGGAAAAGAAAAACTTGATTTAAAAAAAAGCTGTGAAATAATACGGTGACATTTGGTTTGTGGAAGCCTCCCAGCTTGTTCCAGTGGATTAGTCTAATAGCTCTCTGCATGTTTTATTGGACCGCGTTAAGCATCACGGCCCAATAAAAGGTGACGTACGTATTAGTTTGTGGTATTTACCATCTTTGTTTGGCGCATATTTTACTCCAATCTGCCTCATTTTAGTTTTCCAGCACATTTACGGTATGTTTCATTCTCAGCTCTCATCAGAGCCAAACTGCTGACTGCTCATTCAAGTCTACGTTATTATAGTCATTTTATATTCAAACGAAAGATTTGTGATTGAATTGACAAGTTGCTAAATCGCTCTTTGTGTACATTTTCCCCTCATGCTCTCTATGTAGGTGTGTGTGCGTATGTGTGTGCGTATGTGCGTATGTGTGCGCGTATGTGTGCTTTGAGAGCAAAGACTCGTCTTCAGTGTTATTTGATGTGACAAAAATCAATCAAAGTTAAATCACTGGATGGAAATTTCCAATAGAAACATCACCGTATTTAAAATGCATATAATGTTTTAACAGTAATTATACGTTTTTATAACAAACATACATATACAAACTAACAATGGGAAAAACAAACATCTGGGAAAAAACTATAAAAAGGAAAAAAACTACAAAATGGTATTTTTTGGTTCATCTTCGAATGACTCAATTAATACGGCTTCAAGGACATTTGAGGGTTGCACTGAACTTCCTCCTTGTCTCTCAATAATTAACAAATGATAAATAAAAGATCTCAATAATCTGAGTGTTCCGATCGACTCGTGGATTCATTTCAGCAACAGTTCAAACACAAAACAGGCTGAAATCCATCTTCCACCTACAAGTCATGACGCAACACTCCTGTCTGCACAAGTGGATGGTCCACACCTTGTTTACACACACACACACACACACACACACACACACACACACACACACACACACACACACACACACACACACACACACACACACACACACACACACACACACACACAATGTTCACAGAGTGCAACACACACACACACACACACACACACAATGTTCACAGAGTACAACACACACACACACACACACACACACACACGGTTTTGCAATCTCAGAGCGATAAAGTCTCGGTCATTACGATTCCTTGATGGAGACTTTCACTTCAGCTTTTACTATATTTTTTTTCCACACAGTAAGAAGAAAATAAAACATTTTAAAAGGTAATAAAAATGATATCTCGACATAAATCAGTGGTCCAATAATGAGGAAGTAATGTGAACTAAACACACGGCTCAAATGTTGAGGACGAAGAACTGACGCTTTCCCCGTCATGCAAATCTCCCGGCCGACAGTGAAAGCAGCACGAGAGCTGAAACAATGTGCAAATTGCTCAATTAATAGAAAAATAATAATAAATATTATTGTCTTCAATAAGCAAGGGGTCTGTCTGTCTGTCTGTATGAAACCACAGAAGTTCAGTATGTTCAGAAGGCTCCTCTTGAGTTGTGATATAAACTGTGTTGTTCATGTCAGAGCTCACTGTGGAGAGAGAAGAGTCCACAGAGAGTCACAGTCTGTGAATCTGGAGACCGTTTGGTTACAAAGGTAACAATAGTCTGTCAGATGCCTCACCTCTGTGATGGGGGGGGGGGAACACAGACAGACAGAGACACAGACAGACAGACAGACAGACAGACAGACAGAGAGAGAGAAAGAACCTCAGAGCTTTTAGTGTAAAACTCTTTTTATACCAGACGGCAGTTTTATTTATTTTTGTTGTAGATCTCACAGCTGAGTGACGGAGCAGCTACGTCTGTTTAAACGGAGTTCTGTCTGCAACAGTCAACACCAGCAAAGACAACGTCAATGAAACGTCTGGTTATTGTTACTTATAAAGCAAAAATTCTTCACAATAACTGCAGTGTGATTATCTGTCAGTATCGTGCAGCCTGGAAGCCGAACAGTGAATTAAAATCAGATGTGTGGTGATTATGTTTGGAGACACAACAACAAGCAGCGTGTTAAAGAAAAGATATTATTATTATTATTATCATCATTATATGAAGCAGAATGCGTGAGACATGAGACGTGACACGTTTCCATCAGGGAGCCCTCACCTCTCCACGTGAAGCCGGGCTCGTTAACACAGGTGTGTCCTCCCTGCTCATTAAAACACACTCTGCTGTTGTCCCGTGGAGACTCTGCACCCACAACGTGCCAGACTCCATTTAGAAATCTGTCGGTTTAAATGTTGCTGCTGACACCGTGGTGCATGGCATCGGTAATGACCGTGGGACCCGATCTGTGAAGCCGCGGATGTGATGATACTTAAACTGTGTCGAGGTTTGGTTATTCTTTAGACATGTTAGAGAGGCAGCAGGTGTTTTCAATAAAAACACTGGCTTCATTGAGACTTATGAGTATGCCGATTGGAAGATTAGTTTCTTTCGATTATTTGGGTATTAAAACAAAATATTTTACAATATGATTATGTCGCCGGTAGGCAAGGCGACATTAAACTGCAGGACTCTTAAACACAGTTTGGGAACTGTGCTGCATGTAAGAAAGAGCAGGACGCAAACCGTCTAAAATGAATATATGCCATTAATAAGTGTAATATAGACTATTGTTTCTTCTACCACGCGAGGACCTTATATAAGCTTGATTTTGGTTAACTTCATGATAAGAAATGTAGGAACTCTGGGTGACTTCCACGCGAGCGAGAGGACAAAGGTGACGTAAATTGAACTTTGGTCTCAGCCAGCCGACACAATAAAACAAGCCAAGGAATTCAAAAGCTCCCTCGTGAGCCACCCTTTCCTTTGACATCAGATCACACACACTCAGCAGGACTAACTTCAAATAAACAGAATTGTAAAAGTGGTTTTATTTCCTCTGGATTCGCAGTCTGTCACCTCGCTAAACGCAGCCAGGAGCAGAACAACTTAAAAACCAAATATTTTACAAGCTCTATTTGTTAATAGAGTGATACATGTATGCCGAATCAAAGAGTGGGTCCGACTGATTATAGAAATACAATTTACAATAATGTAACATATATCTAGGCATGTGGAAAAAGCGGTTAGACTTTAAAACGCCACAATATTGATGGAAGTCCGTGCTTATCACGACAGAAAACGGTGTGTTGGAGCTATAAACTTGGATAAACTTTACTGGGACAAATCATTTTAGTAACACTAACATCCCCGACTCGTTTAGACTCGCCACTAACACGAACAACTCATTTTAGGCTCCACAAACTGGTGGTTTTCGGAGGCTCGAGACGAATGAATGGACTCACCGATGGAGACCAGTTTAATGTTCTCCTTGTCCAGAAACTCCAGAGCCACAGACACGTTCTCCAGCTTCATCTGCCTGAAGTTGGGCCTCGGGTGGTACTTTCTGTACATCTTCTTGTGGCTCAGGACCTCCAGCAGCGCGATGAGCCTCAGGCCGTCGCCCAGGTCCAGCTGCAGGTCTCCGATCCGCTTGTTGACGCACTTCAGGTGCTCGTTGATCCAGCGCGTAAAGGTGTTCTGCTGGATCTTCTTCCACGGCGCGTCCTCCGCCAGGTCCCTGTCTGTCACGGGCATCTTGAGACTTCTTTCTTCAACACTGTAGGTTAGGAAATGTGACAGAACGTTGTGCCGTGGAGCGCGTGTCGTTCTCCCTGCAGGACGTTTCCTCGGAGCAGCCTGAAGTTGGTTTGGAGAGTTTTTCTTTCAAAAACCTTCCTGAGACTCACTGGCTGCTGCTGCGTTCAGGTGCTGCTTTCAAAGCTCGGATTTCTTCTTCTTCTTCTTGGATTTCTTACGTGCACTTGGGATCCTTAATGTTGCATTACTGCCTCCTTCTGGATGTGATCTTCCTCAACGTGATGTAATTAGTCCAGCTGCTTTCATGCGACACGTTCAACTACATTTACTCCACTACTGCATACAGTTTAAATGTGAGGTACTGAAGGTACTCCACTACTGCATACAGTTTAAATGTGAGGTACTGAAGGTACTCCACTACATTTATTTGATAAGTTTTGTACTTATAGCATAACATAATAATTAATTTATTATTTAAAAATAAATAAGTAAGATGTTGCCTAATATAATAAAATAAAGCTTTATCAATCCACAGGTTGGAGCTACACAGCAGTATGTAAAGTAATTATATTTTTCAGTATTATATATCTATAAAGATATATATATATTTATAGAGAAAGATATATATATATATAAAGATATATATATATCTTTATATATATACATATATATATATATATATATATATATATATATATATATATTTATAAAGATATATATATATATTTATAGAGATATATATATATCTCTATAAATATATATATATATTTATAGAGATATATATATACATATATACAAAAATTAAACCTGAATACAAAAATTAAACCCTAATATTTAATAATCCGCCTAGGATGTGTGTGTGTGTGTGTGTGTGTGTGTGTGTGTATGTGTGTGTGTATGTGTACGTGTGTGTGTGTGTGTGTGTGTGTGTGTATGTGTACGTGTGTGTGTGTGTGTGTGTGTGTACGTGTATGTGTGTGTGTGTGTGTGTGTGTGTGTGTGTGTGTGTGAAATAAACAAATAAATAAATCGTCATGGTCTAATGTATATGTAGTTTTTATTCTATTAATACTTCCATGTTATATATATTTATATATATATATATGTTGTACTTATAAGACAAAGCAAACTTATAGTAAAACAATTCATATTAATTTACATTATCTTTAACAATTAATAGGGTTAGGGTTAACAGAAGTATAAGAGTCAGTTGAGATTGTTTATTAAAACAAATTTAAAGAAATAATTTCAATTCAAATTTCTTCCCCAAAAATTAAAAAATAAATTAAAGAGAAGAAAAAGACAAATACATGTACAGATAAACATGTGTGCACATATATATTAGAACATGATACAGTAAAAGTAATCAAAAATAGAAAATAAAAACATAATAATGATAATGAAGGAAGGGACGTTTTCTATTTATCTTAATAATCTATTAAGTGTCCATTGAACTAAAAATATTGATAATTGTCTGTTGTTGTTACTGTTGTTTTTTAATCAAAATACTTTGTGAATGTATCGTTTTGATTTTTGAATAAAATGTCTCTTATTGTCATTATTTCTACATTTATATTTTGGTTACATTATTGTTTATATTTTACATTTAAAATGTAATTCTACATTGATTTTAAACAGTCTTGGTCACGTTTCTGCAGAAGATAAATAATCATTAATTTATATTAAATAACTTGATCATTAAACTGTTTCCACATCATAGAAACTCAACACTTCCACTGACAGTATTTAAATTCCTCTCTTTAAACAGAGGAAAGTCACGCCATGACTCCTTCAACACTCCTGTGATAAATCAATAAAAACACGCTGCCGGAGGAGTCAGTGACGTCTGTGGACTCGTTTGTACATTTCAGACTGAAGTGTCTTCTGTTTCTTTTTCCATGAATCATATTTTAATGTTTGAGTCAGCTGTCTGTATCACTCCATCATTTTAATGTTTGAGTCAGCTGTCTGTATCACTCCATCACTGCTCAAGACAAGAAGCTGTACAAATAAAACATCTTCACATCGTTCCTTTTTTAACAGATTTCAGGTTTGATTTCTACTCTTTTGTCCCGACAGTAAAATAAAACATTTTCTTATGTTTCAATAAAATCTATTTTCACCTGTTTGACAAAGTACAACACAAACAAACAATAATGGCTGGTTATCATCTAGATGACATCTTTATTTGGGTAAAGGAATACATGGGAGATCCACCTTATGAAACAGGATGAAATGTGATTAAAAAAATAAAAGTCTGTAAAAACACAAAGGAATCTAAACCAGACCCGAAAATATTAGGCAGTAAGAAAAAAAATCACAATTATGAATTAAGTAAAAAAAAAAGTGACTTAAAAACATTTATCTATTCGTGACAAAATTAGTCCTTTTTTATTACTTTTAAAGAAAAAATTATAACATTTATAGTAAAACATGTAAATATTTTGAGGTATTGGGAGCTTTTTTAAGTTGACATATCTGAAGTGTCACATTTACCATGAGTGAGTGTTTCTATTGTTCTCAAAAATAAGAATTCTTCTCTTATTTCTCGTGAACTTCATCTTCAAATTTAACCTTTAAAGTCTTTAATCTGTGACTTGATGAAGTTTTGATCTGATCATTTTTAAACATTAAACTATACTTTTCCAACATTGAACAAGAATGAAAACCTTCCTAAAATGTATTTATAACGTTACAGATGTGTGTGTGTGTGTGTGTGTGTGTGTGTGTGCAGAGTTAATTCCCTCTACATGTTGAAACCTCTTGTCTCGTTAAGATGACATCATGCTGCTGCTGGATGATTGATGCGTGTTTGTCGTGTGAACACACATTCAGCTAATGTGAGCACACACACACACACACACACACACACACACACACGTCCAGGCCTGATGTGTTCAGTGAGTCAGTCTTTGGTTCGTGTCAGTGTGACATCATACGACTCAGCGGTGCAAAGTACATTTACTCAAGTACTGTAGTGTACTTTTGAGGTTTTTGTACTTTCCTTGAGTATTTCTATTTCATGTACTTTATACTTGTACTCATCTAAAAGGTTAATATGTTTTGATCCCCTTCATGTATGATAGCTTGTTTTTCAGAATAAGGTTTTTAAAACATGATGAATTTACATCATCACGTCCTCATTTCATCCAGACAGACTTTTGAGTAAAGTTGTCATAATTAGCATATTAATTATTGGTTAATTAGTTTTGTGATGTCACTTTGACCCCCAGATTTTAATCAGTTCATCCTCTAGTCCATGGTGTCAGACTGGAAGAATTCCCTCCAGGCGTTCCTGAGAATCAGAACTTTGTTTTATTTTTCTTTCCTCCGTTAATCAACTGACGACCCTCAGATTCATCTGGTGACCCTGTGGAGGGACCCGACCCCTAGGTTGAGAACCACTGGACTGAACTACCTCTGTTCATAAAGTGCTTAAAGCAGCTCATCGGTGCATCAGTAACATCTAATGATGTAATTATATCATATTACTTTGATTGGCCCCAATACATCGTTTATAGTATCTCTGCACACTGTGTACAATACAACACATTACATATATTTATACTACATCAACATGTTCATACTTATTTTTAAATCACCTAATTTGATTTTAAAACGTATGTATTTTGCACCGCCAAAAAAAAAGGACTTCACTTATATACTGATTTCAAAATAAGAGCGCCCTGCTAAATAACGTCTGATGTGTGTCTATGTCGTTGTGTATTAAAGCTCTTTACAGGTCCTACTTCTGCGTAATGCTGCTTTACTCCTTGAAGCTTTTCATCCCGTTCAGCCGATCAAATCACGTTTTAGTTGTTATTTTATGAGAAGTTTAAATTTTTTACTGCACACTGGCACATCTACAGCCACCATCTTCATCAGTGCAGTGTCTTCTGGGAATCAATAAATGAAAACCATGTCAGAGAGTTGACAGGATGATTTCATCTTGAGAACATATGAAACATAATTCATGACGTCATCATCTGCAGAGTTCAGCTCTCTGTGAAGTCTGAGTGAATGAAGGCGACAGACGCTGGTTTGGTGGGTCAGCTTGCTACAACTTTAATCCAAACATCGCTCTGCATATTCAATACATCATCGTCATCATCATCATCATCATCACCACCTCTATGTAGCTCCCTCTCATACCTCTAAACTATTTAACAAAATAAGTCTAGTAGCACATCATTCAATAACGTTGTATTTTACAGTTCTCTCTGTACTTTAGTGTTTTTTCTCTTTAAACATCAGGAATATTTGTTCGTTGTCTTTTCATTTATTTACTTATGTATTTATTTAAACACGGAGACGAGACAGAGTACACGAACGATGACGAACGGTCCAGAGTGTGAACCGACACACACACACACACACACACACACACACACACACACACACACACACACACACACACACACACACACACACACACACACACACACACACACACACACACACACACACACACACACGTAAATAGACGTTTCAGCAGATGCCTGAAGTGTTGGAGAGAAGCTGATCATTCTAGCAGCTCATCACTCGACAGGAATAAACATTTTGTGATGAATGAAAACCTGGAGAACTTTGTTATTCGTACATTTAAACACTTGTTGGTCAAAACAACTAAAACACAAATAGAGTGAAGCTCGTCCCGAGGAGCAGATGTTCCCTAAAATCAAAAGAGACGCAGACGGATTGGTGTCCACAAATTTAACTTTTTGACTATTTTTAAGCTCCAAAAATCTAAATACATCAGATTTCACAAAAACAGCAGCTTGTCTGGTGTGATGACGTCTTTAACGTTGATGCTTTTAGAGTTCAGAAGGAAACCCTCACAGCCTCCCTGTTTCTGTGTTGATGAAGCCGTAATGACCGTCAAAGACAAACTTCACTTTTAACGGACATGAAGTCAACGTTTCGTCGTCGTCTGAGACGTGGCTGAAAACAATCGTAGAGTTGATGTGAACGGTTGTGGTGAAGCCCCAATAATAATTTGACATAATGTCAAATCAAGGTCCACTTTCTAGCCGTT
>NW_027176979.1:45000-100000 GCF_023349555.1 Cebidichthys violaceus | reverse complement strand
ATTTTTACAGGAGCACTAAAGGTGAGGAACATGGTCATGATTTGGGAAGAATAAGAATTTGAGCTGAAACATTATTAAAACTTTACTGATGTCGGTGTACAGGTTTTAATTCTCAACACGAGACCCTGAACTCATCACAGATCAGGACGACGTCTTCACCTCCGTCACCTTTCCTTCCACTGATGACGGACAGATGGAGGCCAAACAAGAGACAGACGGAGAGAGACAGACTGGTGTCATGTCGGTGTGTACCTTTCTACCACAACTGGCCGAAACACCAGTACAGCAGAGCCAGGACAAGGCCAATGAATATGGCTTGGACAGGCTGCAGTATGGATGGCTAGAGGGGAGGGAGGGAGGGAGGAAAGGGATAAGAAGATATCAGCCAGCAAATCAACCAAAACCAACATGGAGGATGGAGCAGCTACAGCGAGAGGGAGGGGAGGGGAGGGGGGAGAGAGAGAGAGAGAGAGAGAGAGAGAGAGAGAGAGAGAGAGAGAGCGAGAGAAAGAGAGACAGACAGAGACAAAGAGAGGGAGACAAAAAGAGAGAGAGACAGAGAGAAAAAGAGAAAGAGAGAAAAAAGAGAGAGAGAGAGAGAAAGAGACAGACAGAGAGAGGGAGACAAAAAGAGAGAGAGAGAGAGAGAGACAGAGGGAGGGGGGGTTGTAGGGTTAGGGTTTGTATCTTATCGGCCGTTTCTAGACATTCAACAGCCACATTCGCCAAAACACCACAGAAGAAGAGCCATCCGTCACCAGGCTGTGTTTGAAACCAGCAACATGTTTCAGCTCATTAACTCTACACCAGGACGTCTCATTAGCACCAGAAAACTGTAGACCAACAATAAGAGTCAACTGGTCTTCAAAGGCCGGAGTGAAATGTTTGGAAATATGATCTTTAGCTAGACAGCCTTTCACAATAAAAGCTTTAAAAAAATAAAAAGGTGCCAAATCATGTTTTCCCTGGTGCAGATAAATAATGGACTGTTATTTCAACTTGAGTCATATTTTCGTGGTTTGGTCCATCATTTCTATCAGTACTAAAAATACACAAACAGAAACACAGGATACATGTTAAAACACTATATTTGTATATTGTCTTTTATCAAAAGCCACACTGGGAGCTTCTTAAAGGGGAACTGAACCAACTCCACACATCAGAGTCTGTTGACGGCGGACACACTTGAATAATTCAGCTAATTATTAGTCAATGCACAGGAAAACTGGGTGCGCACAACTACAGTATGTACGGTAAGTCAAAGAGGTTAGTTTCTAATCTGAATATCTGACTGCTTGTTTCTCAGCTGTTAACTCTATGAGAGCACAAAGTGCACTGGAGGAAATGATGGACCGCACTATGAAAATAGGACCAAAAGTTGTAATAAACAGGAATTATCCTTTTTCAAAAACGTTTGTTGATCTAGTCCTGTGAATCTGTGGATCAGCACCTTTAAGCTTTGTTTCTGCCACGTCAGGCTTTGTTTCTGCCAGGTCAACAAAAGAAAGAGGAAGAGATGAGAGAGAGAAGAGGAGGAAGAGCTGAAGACAGGTAGATGAGAGAGAGAAGAGGAGGAAGAGCTGAAGACAGGAGGATGAGAGAGAGAGGAGAGGAGGAAGAGCTGAAGACAGGTAGGAGAGAGAGAAGAGGAGGAAGAGGAGGAGGCTGCTCCGCCTCACTGTGTCTTCTGATTTGAGTTTCTCCGAGTTTGAACTAACAGCTGCTACTGATCAGCTCAGAGAGACGATGATGTGATTCTTCATCACTATTCATCATCAGTCCTCTTTGTTAGTGATCAGGACTGAACGTCTCATTTCAAACAGCTCTGATTGGCGAGACTCATTTTGCGTCCAGAGTTAGAGAGTTAGCAGCGAGGAGGGAGGCTGTGAACCGGAGGGGCTGGGTGGGTTACGGCTAGCAAGTCCGACACTGCCACAGTGCCCACGAGCAGCAAGTCTGGTGCTTCTCCTGCATTAATCTTTACGCAAAAATAAAATAATCCAAAACTGAGGGGGAAAAAAAACATGAGAACATCTGGATTTAAAGCTGAGCAACCACAGGAATAAAGGTTACAACACAAGTAGTTCATATGGTCTTTGGTAATATTCAAAAGGAAGGAAGTAAGTAAGTGTGTGTATATATGTGTGTGTGTGTGTGTGTGTGTGTGTGTGTGTGTGTGTGTGTACTCACGGAGCTGGTCTTGTCCTGCAGCAGCTTCAGGCTGCTCCTGCACTGCTCCAGCTCCTGGTGGATGTTTAGCTTCTCTTTCTCCGTTCTCTCGTAATGCTGACGGAGGTCCAACAGCTGAGACTGTGTGTCTTCATACTGCGCGCACACACACACACACACACACACACACACACACACACACACACACACACACACACACACACACACACACACCTTTCTGTAAATACCCGTAGAGAAGCGACTTTAACAACTTTAAGGGACTGTGCACCTCTCTCTGCAGTGTGTGTACCTCTCTCTGCAGTGTGTGTGTGTGTGTGTGTGCCTCTCTCTGCAGTGTGTGTGTGTGTGTACCTCTCTCTGCAGTGTGTGTGTGTGGGCCTGGGCCTGGTCCAGCTGGCTCTTCAGCTTGCTTGCGTCCTGCAGGTGTTGATTCTCCAAAGAACCCAGTTTATCCTGCAGATCCCCCTCCCTCTTCTCCAGAGACTCCAGACTGCTGCTGAGGACCAGACTCTGCTCCCTGGTGCTACGCACACGCACACGCACACACACACACACACACACACACACACACACACACACACACACACACACACACACAGTGTTTTATCAAACATTGCATCATTGTGCTCTAATTTATCACTGTAAATGTACAATGATCACATCTTGTGAACTATTCAGTTGTTACATACCGACATAAACGGTTTGGTGTGTGATTAACAACCCTCTGCTGTTTCCCCCTTCTGACATTTGGGCAGGTGGACTTTATTTTAGGTGAGGTGCCTCCATAATAGTACTACTAATACTGAACAGTTTATTTGAGAGCATGTACCTGAATGAGGTAAAACTCCAACATGAGACGTTTAGGTTGTGGTGGTATAGGATGGCTGAGACAGCAGAGTGGTGCGTGTCAGAGATTTAATGAGGTGCTGCCGACGGCGCCGACAGTTTATTGGAAACTAAACACAGCTGCGGATAAAAACCTGCTGACTGCTCCGTCTGGTTCAGTCAGTCAGCTGTCGCCCTCTCGTCCCGTTCTGCCTGAATCAGCTGGACACCAGGTTTCCTTCAGTCCATCTCGTCCCGAGTTCGCCTTTTAGTGCTGAATCTAAACTCTGAACCCGTCAGGACCGTTGGACTTGGGCGGCGCTCCCGTCAGCTGTGCCGAGGCCAGAATTCATCGACTCGATCACGGCCGTCACACAGACTTTTAGGTCCGGTTTTAACGTCCACCCTCGCAGTTTGACACGCATTCCCCATATGTTCTGGGTCGATCCTCACCTCTTACACTCATTTAAGATGTTTGGGCAGTTCAGCTTACGAATACATTTCCTTCATGGTTGCATTGATTTTCTTGGCTACTTACAGGATTTTAAATGTAATAGTTTGGACTGAACTATTCTAAAAAGGTACACCTTGGTTAAAATCAAAACGTACGAATGTGTTAAATTCATTAAAGAAGTACTGTGATTACATTGATTCTGATATTTTAGGGGCCATTTTGTTCACTTGTGGTTTGTTTCCAAGACATGAAGGACAAACATTACTGTGTGATGTCACGATTGTTTAATATCTCTCATGAAGGACAACGTTTTAAAGGTCTGTGTTGTCGACCTGTGAATGTATGAAGATGTGTTCACGAACTAAAAATAAAGCAAGACAAAAGGTACAATTTCACATCTATCTCAGTTGCATGAGACGTCTTTTCTTCAACTGAAAGTGTCAACGAAGGCAACCCTTGAAAACATATGGTGTCATGTAAAGTGTGTGTGTGTGTGTGTGTGTGTGTGTGTGTGTGTGTGTACCTGCTCAGCTCATTCTCCAGGCGGTGCAGTTTGTCCATTAGAGACTTCCGTTCACCTCTCAGGCCGTCACAGTCCTGCTGCAAACACACACACCGCTGCTGCAACGTAACACACTCCGCTGAAGGAGAGGAAGAGGAAGAACAGTTACAAACATCTACGCGTTGAACGACATCTTGTTATTGTCGATTCAGAAAAACCAAGACCGTAGACCGTCTTCTCACCCTGCAGCTGGTTGGCGGTGCTCCGCTGCTGTTGCTGCTGTGTGAAGGCCTCCTGCAGCCGGCTGATCTCGCCCTCGTACTTGGCGGCCGTGTCCCTCCAGTGCTCCAGCTCGGATCGCACGCTGCCCAGGTCGGCCTGCAGGGCGGCGATCTCCCGCTCCCGCTCCGCCGTGGCCGCCTCCATGGCGTGACGCAGGACGAGGATCTGACAGGAAGTAACACAATCAGCGACGTCACGTGACTGACAGTTACTGTAAACCGACAGACGGAAAGTCTGTTGTGGACAAGAGGGGGTCTGAGGGTGTTTTGTGTGTGCAGAGAGGAGTCAGTGACAGTCAGAGGGGAGTCTGGAGGAACAACAAGAGGAGAGTCAAAAGAAAGTGGGAGGAATCAGCTGGCAGTATGGACGAGTCAGTAGGAGACAGAAGGAAGCAAAACAGACTCAAAGGAGTCAGAGGAGAGTTAAAGAGGAGCTGGGAGGAATCAGAGGGAGAACCGGAGAGAGTCACAGGAAAGCATAAGAAGTGGACGTAGTTGTAGTGACGTCACCCAGTAGTTTGTAGACTATTGTTGTTGTTTTTTAAGCCTCAAGTTTGGCATTTTGGTCGTCGCCATCTTGGTTTTTTGCAACCAGTGAACAGAGGTGATCATATTTGGACTGTGAAGGAGTGACGTAGAGATGCAGTATAAGGTAGCCCCGCCCCTAAAGTATCCCCTGCTTTATGGTCTGTCTGACTCTAAATGGACCATAATGTACTAAATGAACATCAGGCTGTATTGAAGAAGACTTGAATAAACTCATGTTTACTGAGGGAATAAATCAAGAGAGAAGTAGAGTCATTTTAGACTAGACTTCTATACAACCAGAGGAGTCGCCCCCTGGTGGACACTAGAGAGAATGCAGCTTTAAGACATGAACTACATTGACTTCACTTTTTATAACCAGAGGTTGCCGCCTGGAGAAAAGACAAGTAGTCACAAGGAGTAAGACGAGTGTGTTGGGAGGAGTCAAAGGAGAGTAGGAGTAAGGACAGAAGGAGGTAAAAGGGACTCACAAGGATTCAGAGGGAGTCAGGAGGACTATTGAAGTGTTCACATTACGAGCAACAAAGCAACGAGCTACAAGGTGCTTCAATGGTGACAAAGCTACAAACCGACGCTGCGTGACGCGTTACAAATCAAGGTTGAGCTGGTCTCAACTTTCATCGCTCCTACTGTGAACATAAGAGGAGAGTAAGATGGGGCTGTGAGGAGTCAGAGGGGAGTTGGGAGGAGTCAGGGACCTGTCAGGAGGAATTTGATGGGAAGGAGTCAAAGAGGCATCAGAGGTAATAACAAGGGTGTCAGGAGGAGAAATCAGAGGGAGTAGTGAGGTAGTCAGAGGAGTAAAAGGCAGAATGACATGGAGGTGTACCTCCTCCTGGGCGCAGTAGAGCTCCTCTCTGGTGGTGCAGATGGTGCTCTCCCTCTGCTCCCTCAGTGCCTCCATGTCGGCCTGCAGCTTCCCAAGCTGAGCTACACACACACACACACACACACACAAAGAGAAGTTAGATGGGAGTAAGTTGATTATGTATACAGGCGTGTAGTATAGTGTGTGTGTGTTCACTTACTCTGCAGGTACTGGATCTGTTTGGTCGACTCTTCAGTCTGCTGAGAGTTGCTCCTCCTCTCCTCCTCCAGCAGAGCTACAAACAAACAGTCACCATCTTAACCTGGTATGACGTCATGTGACGTACAATGAGAGCAATATTCTTTGAATTAAATGTCCTTACAACAACAATCTGTGGACCCTGGTTGGAGTTGGGATGTGGCCACAGCACATCTTTGTGTTAAATGTAGTGAGATAATTTTAAACTTACCTTGTAGGTCCAGACATCTCTGCTTGCCGGTGTTGGCTAATTCCTGGGCGTCCAGAAGCTCTCTGTGGAGGTGGTGGATGACCTGCTCCGTGTCTCCAGGCTCTAGACCGGCCCGATGCAACTCAGCTACACACACAGTAAGTCAACATTTATACATTTTCTTTATGAAGAAAAGAGAAAGGATTTGCAGCCAACACCACAAGTGAAGAGCTCCCCTAGTGGACAGTTGAGTGTATGACTGAATCATGTCTGTTGAGTTGCTGCAGCACAGAGCACAACATGAGCTGTCATGGTTACCTTTGAGCAGAGCCACTCTGTTCTGTGGTTCGTGCAGCTCCTGGTCGTCCATGTTGCCGTCTGAGAAACACACACACACACACACACACACACACACACACACACACACACACACACACACACACACACACACACACACACACACACACACCTTTATGTTTCTAGAAAAACACTTAGAATGTCTTTTAAAATAGCCACAAAGTAAACAAACACGAGACAGATGTGAGTTTTTAACAAAGACACAAGTGTTTTAAGACGATTTATGTCCTATCAATAACCATATTAGAAAATGAATCTAAATATATTATTTAGGTTACTTAGAACTTGATGAATTCATTCCAGACTTTGCTCTAAAAGTAACCGATGCAGAGAACAGACTTCAACACTATTAATACAAATAGAGACAGATTCACATAAACTGAAGTGAAACACTTCTGGTCACAACAGGAACCATTGTGTGTGTTTGTACTGACCTGACGTGTCGTCACTGCTGCGGTCTTTGCTGGGACTCAGAGTGTCTGACATGTCTGACTCTTTGGCATCCATCGGATTGCCTGTGCACACGCACGCACGCACGCACGCGCGCGCGCGCACACACACACACACACACACACACACACACACACACACACACACACACACACACACACACACACACACACACACACACACACACACACACACACACACACACACACACACACACACACACACACACTTAGCCAAGAGGGAACAGTGCGAGTGTGGGAAAAAACTAAATCGAAAGCAAAATAAAACCAGCAAACAGAAGAAAAGAAAAAAAGAAAAGAAAAGAAAGGCATAGAAAAAACAATAAATATGTTTCCACAAGAGTGTGCATATGTGCACAAAATCACACACTTGTGTGTCCTGCACTGACTGGATTAGAGTGTGTGAGGCAGTGGAGGGTTCAGCTGGTGAAACCCCCCCCCCCCCGCTGCTGGTGAGCCTGAGCTTTGTGTGTGGATGACAAACAGATCTCTCACAACAGAGAGACAGAGGTCACTGTAGTAGGATGTGTCCTCGTCAGCAATTTTATCCATCACACAATGACAACATGGTTACAATCCATTCATATTGGTATTGGAACCCGTAGAGGGTAGAGCTGGATGGATAGTTTGAATCAACGTTGCATCTACAGCTACATGAAGCTACGAAACTCTGAAGCTACGAAACTCTGAAGCTACGAAACTCTGAAGCTACGAAACTACGAAACTCTGAAGCTACGAAACTCTGAAGCTACGAAACTCTGAAGCTACGATACTCTGAAGCTACGAAACTACGAAACTCTGAAGCTACGAAACTCTGAAGCTACGAAACTACGAAACTCTGAAGCTACGAAACTCTGAAGCTACGAAACTCTGGCGTTGATACCAACAGTGAAAATCCACCCTTTCAATATAATTCAAAACTGTCTGTGTGTGTGTGTGTGTGTGTGTGTGTGTGTGTGTGTGTGTGTGTGTGTGTGTGTGTGTGTGTGTGTGTGTGTGTGTCCTCTACCTTTTAGTCGATCAGGGCTGGCCAAGATGTCGTCGTCTTCTTCCGTCGTCTGGTTGTTCTGTAGGTGAGCGTCCATCACTTCTACAAACACAAACATATAAACACGGGGATGAATGTTTGGTTCGTAGCCGTTAGTGATAAAATATATACGTCTATATATTGTTGATTTTACGTCTGTTTCATCACGTTCAGTTTGTTTTCTCTCTGATATTTAGTGTTCGTTCACCGACTGAACTGCTCCAGGACTTAATTGGTTGAAGTTCAGCTGAGCTCTTACCGGCAAAGTTGGCCAATTTGTGGATTGAAGAACTTACAGTCTCCTTCAGCTGTTTGACCGCTGCAGGGAGGAAAAAAAGAAAACATTTAATTGGTTATATAGATACTTTGATCAATGCAAATCTGTCCCAAATGCCGCAAATGTCCAACAGGCCAAGTGAACACCCCGTTAACACAACAAGCAGCAACCACACAGTCGTTCACACCAACTCTGGGCGAGCTAACAGCTGGATTGGTGGCTGGTTAGTCCAGATGTTAAGTGTAGAATCTCACTGAAATATAGTTTCACTTCAGCTTCTGAGGTTGAGCTCATCTTTAGACATTATACATCAAAGGAATCTGTGACAAGTGAGCCAAGATAGTTTTGTGTTATAAATATTAAAATGACACGCTGCAGGTATTACATGGAAACGTACATGAACTGTGGACACCACAGTACACAGAATAAGTTAGTTTGTAGTACAGTTATGTTGTATGTTGTGTAGTTTCTCTGGAGAGGGTTACTGTCTGAGACATGTCAAATAAAGACTGATCCAGATTAAAGATGGACGTAAACAAAGCATCATCACCTCTATGACATCACACTATGATGTATGGAAAGGACTTTTTCTTTTTTTGCCACATGTATACAATAACAAGAAGTCCAGATAATAAAACCTACATGTTAAAATAAAGTCGTTGAAAACAAGGGACAGATGTTCTATAAGTCTGGTTTACATTGGCCTACATGTCTTTCATCTGTAAACACACACAGACTTGACTGTGCTGTTATCAGCTGCTCCCAATTCAACTCAATACATTTTCATTCATCTCTATGAAATCCTCCCGATTCATCTAAAGCCAAAGGCTCTGCACTAGTTATGCTGAGTTTCATCTGTGTGTGTTCCACCACAGTCATAACGGAGCCATTAAAGCACCAAACGTCTCTGCCAGCGGATTGCTCTATACACTTCCAAAATGTCTGACACCAACAGAGGCCAACAAACAAAGAAAAGAGCTGCTGTCGATTAGAATAGCTGCTAAACTAATTCTCTCCAAGCGGAAAAGAACCAAAAGAGAGACGACAACAGAAAGACGAGGAGAGAGAAACCAGGAGCTTAGCCAACTAGTCCAGTGAAGAGCTGCAAAGGCAGCATGCAGAAACTAAAGATGGGAAGATCTGCTGAAGAAGAAGAGAAGCTGAGAACCAACCGGTCGGCCGGAGCTACAGAACCAAAACACACCTAAAAAAACACCAAAACACCGGATAAACCTGTAGCTACCAGACAAGTTCAAAGAGACAAAGAGACACAAAGAAATCAAATATCTAAGTACATGTTCACGTTCTGCACGTTGGTTTGTTTAGAAGATCCCTTCACTCAAATCCACAACAGAATAAAAGGCGTATTCAGAGAAGACTCTCCTGGTTACTCACGATAAAGCACCAAAGACCACACCGTGGAACAGTTGACCGTATTCATAATACAACATTTATCTTGTGATATTCTCATCTGTACAACTCAAGCCAAAGATGTCGGTTATGACTTTCTTTACACAGTTACCAGTTTTACTTGGATGGATCTTAAAGTGGAAGAAAAAACTGCTTTTGCAAAACATCAGGTCAAGAAATGAAGTTCTGTCAAGAAGCCAAGAAGCCATCAGAGTCAATTTGAAGTTTAACAGCAACAGATCCACATCCTGCTCAAAGAAGGTTCCTCTGCAGAATATGTACTGTGTGTGTATGTATGCATGTATGTGTATATATATATATATATATATATATATATATATATATATGTGTGTGTATGTGTGTGTGTGTGTGTGTGTGTGTGTGTGTGTGTGTGTGTGTGTGTGTGTGGCAGCATTCAGTAGGATTGAGATTGTACTCACGCGGACACTCAATCAACTGTTGGATTCTAGTCGAGTCTCCTCCGCTGTGAACATGACAGTTGTCTGATAGAAACACAGAGCGCTGACATCACTAAGAGGACCATCAGGAGCGGAGTCGGGTATTTATTTCAGATTTGATTGATTCTGCTCATCGATGCCACATCTAATAACTGAATCTTATCGTTTAAGAATGGAAACTAAATACGTTGGAGACTTAAAAACAGCCAAATGTCGTTGTTTGTATAACGTTCACCTGTTCCCCTTCTGGGCCCATCATCAGCTGATTTAGAAGCTTGATGAGATCAACACTACAGGAAATGCAACATCGTCTTAAATGGACTTCATCCATCCAAGACAGTATTGGAGGAAATATTTTACTTTGAGAGGCAACGTTTTCTACGTTGTTTCCTCTCCTGTGTTTATGACGAACAGGTGAAAAAAAAGAAAAAAGAAACTCAGAAATATATAATTATGTTTCTTATGGCAAAAGTTTCAAACCTTTCTAAACCTAGAAAATCTTTTTTCCATTTGTATTTAAGACAAGAGAACTATTTAGATCAGACTTTGACTTTTTTTTCTCTCACTTGCCTCTCAGGGCTTCCGTAGTTTCACGACTCACCAGCACTCAATTTGACTAAACATACATGTTGATGCATGTACAGCCAGCTGTGTTCTATACTGAAGAGCAGAAGATCTTTACTTTCTAGAATCGATGAGCAGAATTTAAATAAAAAGAAAATCGGTTCCTTTCAACAAACTCTGTATTAAAGGAGGACGAGATGAAGCAGAAAGAGCCGAAGACAGAATGATGACAGAAAAGACAGACAGACGAGTGACCGAACCATCGAGCAACAAAGAGATCAACAACTTCACGGACAGATCGAAGCTTGAGAATCAAAGCCATGGCAGAAGATACAACACTGTAACAGCAGACAGGAAGTGGACAGACAGACAGACAGACAGACAGACAGACAGACTCTCAATGACTTTTCAGCTCAACATGTGGAATTCAACCAGCTCAACAACGACTTCATGTAAAAATCCAGTCATCCCATTATTCGGGAGGAGTTTCTGCGGCAAAGCATGAACTCTCAACTCCAGAATCAGAATGGAAACTCAAGATGTGACCTCAAACGTTTCTCCTCAAACAGACACAGACTTCTGTCAGTCAGCTACGTTATCTATGCAGAAAGTGAGAAGGATTTTGACGAAGACAAAATCTAAGCAAAGACGACATTGTAAAGAACAGCAACATAACTCTAAAAGATCCAGGAATGTCATAATAATAAAAGAAATGGTGAAGAATCCCTCCTAAATACCACGTTCAGACACCAAGACCCAGAGGGACACCATAAAAAAAGCCAAGCTGTGATTTGGCATCTAAAACGTTTGACATTTGGAGATTTCTTCAAGTACGTCAATATATCTAGAGAAGCCTCACATCCTCCGAATGTCCTCCGTCTCTAGTTTTGGTAGTAGTTTGTCAAAACAGGGTATTTTATAGACGTCAAGTCTCATTGGATCCACAAGAGTCTCATTGGATCCACAAGAGTCTCACTGGATCCACAAGAGTCTCACTGGATCCACAAGAGTCTCACTGGATCCACAAGAGTCTCATTGGATCCACAAGAGTCTCACTGGATCCACAAGAGTCTCACTGGATCCACAAGAGTCTCAGCTCGCCAGTCATACCCAATTTACGCAATTCCAAGACTGCTTGCTTGAGGTTAAGCCCAACTTCAGAGCATTACTCAGCCTGACAGGGTCAGTACCAATGGATTAATAAAGTCTCGTAGTTCACTAGCTTCAGGACTGAGTCCTCTGCATCCATCAGAGACGGTGATGTCGTCTGTACTGGGCTCTGATTAACTTTACTCTGAAGATGTTCCAGTTACGTTATTAATGATACCGTCTGGAATCCCCTCACAAGATCCGGTAAACAAAGACAACATTTTAGTTTGAGAGATATATATATATATATATATATATATATATATATATATATATATATTCATTAACGAGCATTCTATTCTGCGATGGTTTAAATTGATCTAGATTAGGTTCCTTCTCAACTGTGCTGTATTATGTTGGACTGTTTACTTTCATTCTGTAAAGCAAAACCTGCTAAAGAACAGTGCTGCACATAAATTAAGATGTCTACTATTATGATAATCAAACTGACTACCATCAATATCTTCATCTCCACCAAATGCACCATCATCGGTGTCTGTATCCTCATCATCCTCGTCTTCCTCTTGGCTCTCAGGTGTCTGCCGGCTCCGTTTGTCCTCGACAGGCTCCTCTACTGGTCCGTGGGAGACAATGTCGACATCTGTCATGTGACCACATCAGATATATATGTATATAGAAATATATACACACACACACAAGTTTGTCGAAACTTTTCAAATGACGGCAGGTTCCTTCACAAAGTGGCTACTGAGGAAGAGCGATCAGTGAGCAGCCGTCACCTCCAGCATTCACGTTCAGTGTCGTCATTCAGCACCCGAGAAGTCAATCAGTGACCAGAAGAAGAAGAAGAACAAGAGCAGTGGACAGTTTGGTAACCATTGAATCGACCCAGATAACCCAGAAACCCCCAACGAGCCCCGCTCAGGTCCACAGAGAGCCACCGTGTCCCCGAGACAACCGGCCTCCTCTGAACCAGCCGCACGTCTTCTTAAAAGATCACACGTTTGAATCGTCGTTGAGCCGAGGAGGAGGGGCCAACTTTGAATGTTGCATTTACAAAACCAAAAGCCAGACAAATCCTTCTCATTCTGCCTTTAACAGGTCTACGTATTGGTATGGAGGACATTTTATTATTTCAATATCATGAATAAATCCGAGGGTTCCTCATCCCAAAATGTTTCCTTACGCTAAATGTTTATTTAAAATATTATTATTGGACATTATATTATATTATTAAACTATTTATGAATATGGGAATCAACCTGGAAGAGCCACTTTTGGTGGGTTCTAGTACATATTTGTTTAGAATATTATTTTAATAGTATTGTTATTTACAAATGTGTGCATGCATGAGAATAAAGCTTCCAATTCTAAATGTGTTTATTTAGGAGGACTGGTGATGTATTAACAGTAACAACCTGCAGTAACACTCAGCTGCCACTGTGACCTGGTTGAGTGACAGCTGAGTGTCTCTGAATGCTTCATCTTGACAGCAGCGTACCGAAGCTTTACGTACACCGAACATCAGAGCGATGTCTCGACTTCAGCGCGAATCAAAGTCACACGTCCCCTTAAACCACCAGCCGGAGTCAAGAGACCGAAACAGAAGAAGAAGAAGAAGACAGACAACAGAGACGGATGAACGGAAAAGAGCGAAGAGAGCGGCGAGCAAACAGGAAGTGATGTGGACACCATGCAGGATGTTGTCATGCATTATTAGTGCAGGATGAGGAAGTGAAGTTAGCGGCAACAGAGACATGGGAACTCACCCAGGCTGTTGTTTTCTTTAATACTTTTCTCTTGCAGCTGTTCTAACCGCACTGTAAACAACAACAACAACAACAGCAGAGAGAAGAGTTGACTGACAGGAAGTCCCAGCTCAGCCCCATGATTGGTCAAAGGCCTGTTCTGACCCGCTCACCGTGTTAAAGTTAAAGTGATTGGTTTGCAGGGTGCAGTGTGTCAACTTGTTTAACGTTAGTGTGTGTGTGTGTGTGTGTGTGTGTGTGTGTGTGTGTGTGTGTACCCTGCAGGGCGGCGAGCCTCTCGTTGGTGAAGTCGTTGTCGGCCTGCAGAGCTTCGATGCGAGCCTGGAGAACCTGCTCCTTCTCCTCCATCTCCTCGATCCGCAGCTCCAACTCCCTCTTCTCCGTCGCTCCCCGCTGGGTCAGCTCCTCCTGCCGGTCCTCCGCCTCCTGGAGGAAGGGGGAGGAGGGGGGAGAAAGGGAGGGAGAAGGAAGGGTGGAAGTCAAGAGTCAGAAAGAAGGAAAAAGGAAAAGGACAGAAATATAAGAACGAGTAGACAGAGAGAGAGAAAAGTTATGAAAAATATTAAAAACAATAATAAAAGCAAGGAGCACATTGTGTATAAAACATACTTTGCTTCTGCAAAATTAAATAAATCCGCAGTATTAAATCAAATACTAGGTCACATCTTTAATAAATGGTAAATTGATAGTTATTTAAACTTTAGTTAATTAACTGTTAAACAATGAAACGATGAGTAATAACGTTTAATCATTATTAGTAATGCTGTTTTATTATATTTATTATGTGATTAGTTTGTGCAATACAAAAATAATTATTTTAATTTATAATGATAGTTTTCTCCATAATTCAGTCGGCATCATCTATAAAGCTGTTAAAGTATCTAGTTGAAGGTTACAGTAGCATCACACTCCTAAACTGCAGGTACCTTAATTTTGTCGGTGAGCTCTTTGATCTCGTTGACGGCGGCGTTGTACTTGTTGGCGAGCTCCCTCAGCTCCTCCTGGCCTCTCTCAGACATCTCCTTCAGGTGGGTGCACTCGTCCTCCGTGTTACTGAGCGAGCGCTGCGGGAAACCACAAAATAATAAAAATATATATAAACAATGAGCCACGTACCTCAAAATGACAAATCAACCCCGACAGCGTATGAGCACGTGTGTCCTACCTCCACCTCCGACAGCTTCCTGACCACCTCGATCTTCTCCTGCAGAACTCTCCTCAGAGACTCCTTCGCCGTCGTCTCGTAGTTGTGTTTGTCCTCCTGTAGAGCCAGGAGCTCCTTACGGATCCCTTCCTCCGTCTGGGACTGTCAGAGAACAGGTTTATTGTTTTACAACAGTGGGTGGAAATGTTGATTTAACTGCATCCATTTATTGCAGGAGTTCTTTCTATGAGATACGTTATTACCTTAGAGTGAGCCTGTAGCTGACTGCCCATCACCTCCAGTCTGGAGAGCAGACGGTCTTCATCAATCAGAGCCTGGTGACACACACACACACACACACACACACACACACACACACACACACACACACACACACACACACACACACACACTTTATCACTCTTAGTTCAAAGTTGTGAAAAACACTTTAGTTTTGAGAGAAATTGTATTCACAAGTTGCAACATGTAATTTGCATGTGACTTGGTCAAAGCAGTACAGTAAAAGTACATCACTAGTACTATACTGTCACAACATGCTGTAAATATAGACAATAGCAGCACTATACAGGCAACTGTTTGATATTAAATATAATGCATTTAATATACATGATGTCAGTGTGACAACAGGACACACAGCTGCTATACCTTCCACTACGTTACTGATCAGAGGATGTGTCGTGACATTCGGGCTCAAAGTACGACGACGTCATTTCTTACCTGCCAGCTGCTCTCTGAGGCCTCCTGAGTGTTGGCTAACAGACGCTGCAGAGTGGCAAGCTTCTGCTCCAACATCTGCTCTCTGTGTAAGGCCTCCTGGTAGAGGGGAGGGACGGAGGAGGGAGAGAGGGAGGGAGGGGGAGAGAGAGAGAGAGAGAGAGAGAGAGAGAGAGAGAGAGAGAGAGAGAGAGAGAGAGGAGAGGGAGGGGGAGAGAGAGAGAGAGGGGAGGGGGAGAGAGAGAGAGAGAGAGAGAGGAGAGAGAGGGAGGAGAGGGACAGAGAAAGGGAGAGAGAGAGGCGAGGGAGAGACAGAGAGAGAGAGAGAGAGAGGGAGAGAGGTGGAGAGAGAGAGAGGCGAGGGAGAGAGAGAGGTGGAGAGAGAGAGAGGCGAAGGAGAGAGAGAGGGGGAGGGAGAGAGGTGGAGAGAGAGGGAGGAGAGAGAGAGGGAGAGAGAGAGAGGGAGGAGAGAGAGGGGAAAGAGACAAAGACAGAGAGAGAGGGAGGAGAGAGAGAGAGAGGGAGAGAGAGAGGTGGAGAGAGAGAGGCGAGGGAGAGAGAGAGAGGGGGAGGGAGAGAGGTGGAAAGAGAGGGGGAGAGAGGGAGGAGAGAGAGGGAGAGAGAGACAGAGAGAGAGGGAGGAGAGAGAGAGGGAGAGAGGAGAGGGGGAGAGAGAGAGAGAGAGAGGAGAGGGAGAGAAAGAGAGAGAGAGAGGGACAGAGAAAGGGAGAGAGGCGAGGGAGAGACAGAGAGAGAGAGAGAGAGAGAGAGAGAGAGAGAGAGGGAGAGAGGTGGAGAGAGAGAGGCGAGAGAGAGAGAGGGGGAGGGAGAGAGGTGGAGAGAGAGGGAGAGAGAGGGAGGAGAGAGAGAGGGAGAGAGAGAGAGGGAGGAGAGAGAGGGAGGGGGGAGAGAGGAAAGGGAGATAGAGAGAGAGGGAGGAGAGAGAGAGAGAGGGAGGAGAGAGAGAGGGAGGGGGAGAGAGGAGAGAGAGACAGAGACAGAGAGAGAGGGAGGAGAGAGAGAGGGAGAGAGGGAGGAGAGATATGTTCTTCAGGAAACATTTAACAAAATAAAAGAGCGTTCATTTTCAATTAACTTCATAATCATTTCCTTTACGGATACAAACTGTGTGCATTAGTTAACTTCTATTAGTTACAAATCAATGAGCTGCATCTGTCTACCTGCTAACCTCTTCATACCAGCTGGTTACTTTTAACTAGCTGATATTTAAATGTTCAGAGAAATCAAGACCGTAAAACTGAATGCAAGACGTTTTCTATGTCATCCTAAGTTTCTAACTTGGGAAATCCTTTAGTTGGGAGAGTTCTGTACTGGCTACATAGCCACCCTAAGACAAGACCGTTAGGAAACATGTTCCTGTAATAGGAAACAATCCTAAGTGTCATCTTAAACTGAGATAAGACAGATTCCAGACTGAGGACGTTTCTGTCTATTTTGTGAGAATATCAGCTGTGTGGGGTTCGTGTCCTTCACTAATCAAAAAGAGGAGGAAGTATTCAGAAGTATTCAGGAAAGAGTTCCAGGCACTTCCATCAGGAATCATGTCCACCTCCTCATCAGCTTTAGATCTTTTCTGTGCTTCACTGATCATTTTGGGGGATTTAGTGTGATCTGCTCTCCTGCAATGAACCCGACTCGCTGATGGGTTTCTACATTATCATGGTATGATTTTAGATGGATGAAAAGTGGTGCTTCATGTTATATAATGAGGTCAGGTGTCATCAATGAAACAGTTTTACTGTTTACTGAACCGACTCGTGTGGTTCCACAGAACGACCAGTAGGTGTCAGTGTGTTTACCTGTAGATACTGGGAGAGCTGGAACAGTTCCTGAGAATACATACTGGGAGTGTTGGCAGCAACCTAGAAAACATAGAAACACGGTGACATATTGACATATTGACAGTTGTCTGGAGTTCATTCAGTGACCTCACAATACTGTGGTGATGAGCCCTACGGAACACTACAGGGTCACATATAAAGTACAACCAGTGATCAAACTGGTGAACCAGTGAGCCAGTTACACGCTCCTACACAGCAGTCATCGGCCCCAACCATGTGTCCATCTTAAAATAACTTAACACGTCCTAACATCCCCACACCCTGTGTTCTGTTGTTGTTCTTACATTCAGGTGTCTGTAGTTGTATTTTCACACTGTTTCCAGTCTCTATGTCACACTAACCAAGACTCCAGCTATGTACCGTACATAACATGACAAGAGACTGATGTCCATCTGAACATTTAAGTGTATTTTCATTTTTTTGGAACTATTCCTCACCTGATTTAAATGTTTAAAAAAAAAACTCAGGGCAGTGAAAACAGGTGCAACATGATCCACTTGGGGTGAAGCCACTGACACATGTAGTCCTGACCAAAAACCACACAGACTCAGTACTTAACACCTCAAGTCGGCAGGCGTGTGTGTGTGTGTGTGAGAGGGGGAGACCTGGGAGGCAAAAGGATCCTGCTTTAAGACACTTAATTATGTTAGAAAAGTGGTTCAAATCTAATCACAGCTCCTCCCTGACACACACACACACACACACACACACACACACACACACACACACACACACACACACCTCAGACAGGTTTCACTGAGGCCCTGTTGTTCTCACTGTTGCAGGGAAACACAGAACAGGGCGAGGCAGCTAACAGAAAGCTAACAGTGTGAAAGTAAAGTCTGCACTTTAACCATCAGCCTGGCGCTGCAGCGCACAGCTTTGTTTTGCAGGATTCATTTGAGATGGCACAGTATAGCACAGAGCTGTGTGCCATGCATTGATTTGACTCAGTGTGGTATGAGGAAGTCATCTTTAAACACTGAAAGCTGACACTCGAGAGCTGATTGGCTCAACTGTATAATAGCGCGTCAAATTTGAATTTTTGAGGCAGATAAAAATATATCTTAAGACAGTAAAAAAATAAAAACACATTAACAAGAAAACAATCTTCATCCAGATTAGATTAGTGTTTTTAATAATTGTACGCGTGTTTTCATGCTGTTCAGATAATTATCTATCTAGCCTGCAAACTGACATTAAAGGTCTCTTTTCCTTGATGAATGGTTCTCTGGTCGTTCGTTCAACACGATACGGTGCACGACAAGACGTGTGTTCATGTTGGTGAGTGAGATAAGAAGACTTCAGCAGGAGCACCACAGAGTGAGTGACTCTTTGTGTTGTGCATCAGGCTGCTGTCTGCTCTGCCTATGAGAGAACAATGATGCTGCTGCTCTATAGCGATAAAGGTCTCCATCTACGTAGACGATATTGGCTCATTATTCCATCAAATTAATGCAAAACTAGTGAGCGCCATCATGAAACACAAAAATAATAATTTCATAAATGTGTACAATGTAACAGACCCCCGAAAGAAGCTTTTTGATTGAACTTTAAATTGTCTTAAAGACACAAAGTACTCTACTGCTAAACTACTGCTCCCTCAACCAGATGAATGACTGAATGTAGAGCGGCGGCTAAAACTGGCAGCAATCCCTGCATTCCTCTATCAGCTGACTACTCCACTATGTGTGTGTGTGTGTGTGTGTGTGTGTGTGTGTGTGTGTGTGTGTGTGTGTGTGTGTGTGTGTGTGTGTGTGTGCGTGCAAAGAATATTTCTGCGTGGGCAAACTACCCAACACACACACACACACACACACACACACACACACACACACTTAAATCACAAACGACTTGCACCTGGGACAGGACGACGCTGTTCTTACCTTGTCTACAGGTAGAGGTAACGGAGCCTGGATGACACTGGAGGAGAAGGAGAGAGAGAGAGGAGGAAACATGGTCATCACCATAGAAACAGCAAGGAGGGAGGACACATGGAGTAACCACAGCGACAGAAGAAATAAAACACGTCTCTTGAAGGTCTTGTGACACTTGTAGCTCCTCGTTAATTAAAAACCTCATCGCAGCCCATTGAAGTGTTGACTTCATGTTACTGAAGACTTTAGTATCTCTGAAGGTTTCTTTGGTTTAAAATCATTTGTTTTTTCTCATTTTGGATCCTTTATGTGTCGTTGCAGCACTTTATGTATCCCTGATTAAACTCGGGAGGAGTGGTTCATCACTTTGTCATTAAAATCAGAACAGTTGGTCCACCTTTAAAAAGATCAGTCCACCTTAAGTGAGCCTAAACCAAAGTCGTTGCGTGCTGTGCACTATGAAACATCCCATCAAGTATTTATGACTATCAAAAAAAAATCATACTTTCATTCTCTCTAGTGTCCATCAGGGGGCGACTCCTCTGGTTGTATAGAAGTCTAGTCTAAAATGACTCTACTTCTCTCTTGATTTATTCCCTCAGTAAACATTGTAAACATGAGTTTATGGTCTCAATCTCTAGTTTACAGTCTTCTTCAATACAGCATGATGTTCATTTAGTACATTATGCTCCATTTAGAGTCAAACACACCATAAAGCAGGGGATGCTTTAGGGCGGGGCTACGCAGTGATTGACAGGTCTCTAATAGAGCCGTGTATGGCGTCACTCACGTTCACTGGTTGCAAAAAACAAAGACAGCGAAACTGGAGGACTCCCAAACCGACCAGCCGGTGTGTTAGGGTAAAGACCATAAGCATAAACTGAGTAAAAAAACATGTAAACCGGGGTCTGTCGTGAGTCTTTGAATGTAATTAATTAAAAATCTACGGTGTTTTAGGAGAAACCATACTGTATCACAAAACCTAATATCACCTAAGTATCGATGCTTTCTTCCCCTCCTGTGTATGATTCATGAAGAGACGCTGCAGTGAATGCAGTGAAACACAGCGAGTGAACGCGCCTCAGATGAACACTGCAGTGGATGTTAGCCGTGTTAAAGCGGCACGTTGAGGTTTAGTGAGGAAGAGTCTGAACATCAAACAGTCAGTCGAGCATGAAGCGGGAAAGGGAACGTAAAGCACTTTAAAGTGCAATTAAAGAGACGTTACAGGTCACTCAGAGCAGCATGAGACGCGTCTTCACTGTCGTCAGCTTCACGAATAACAGCTGACGACGTTTGACATCAAAGTCTACTTTTACATCACATATCTGAACCAATTCATCACAATATTAAAACAGTTCTTCATCACAGACACGGTTTAAAATGACAACACAGACCGTCCTGTTATGTGCATTAATATGTTCACATGTTATGTATCAAGTTATGACAGTAGTTATAACAAATAAATCCACCATGAACACGACCTCCTGGGCCGTTCAGTGGAGATATTTATTCAAGGTGTTGTATCTTCAAGCGACACACAATCACAGGTGTGTTTTAGAGGGGGAAGATAATCCACAAGTTCAGGAATGAAGGTAAACAAAAACATATAAGCCGACTCTGTTAATGTGTAACAAGCAGGAGAGGTGGAGAGGGAAGCAGCTTTGAGGACACAACAGCCTCTCTCATTCACTCACAATACAAGCTGAGTAGGTTGAAACGATTCTACAGGAGGAAAGATGCAACATAAGACGGTGACTTTAAAATACTTTAAACATTTGTGTGCTGATGACTCAATAACATAACACTACTTGTATTTCACATTGTCAACCATTTAACGCAGGACAACAAGTCACCAGTCTATCCAGGAAACCAGAGCACCCGGATCAAACCCAGAGGCACAGAGGGACCTGGTAGACCATGAACACAGCAGTGGACCACTTCTACATCTAAAGCTAGGACCTTCTTGGTGTGAAGCAGTCTACCACCCGTCTATTCATACGGTTGTAATCTGTTCATCTGTATTAGGATCCAGGTGCACCAGCTGTTTTTATCTCAGTCTTAAGTCTATTCATTAAAGGTTTACTAAAGTGGAGATCTACCCACATAACTACACCCCCTAACCTGATGGTGATGGTTTGGTGCACACATGTGGATATGAAGCTGCGTTTGACGGGGCGGATTGCAGCAGAGAACACAGGACTCCGATGGGACGGTACGTCTTTGATTCTTGGTGCTAAAACAGTCAAAGTTGATGGCTAGTGTTTACATCCTAATGCACATTTATTTCTAAAGCACTGTTTTTGTTGTGTAGCATCAATGGACTAGACCAGAGGTCTTCAACAGAGGGTCCGTGACCCCTAGGGGTGTTTATACATGGCACTAGACCCAGTTTAATATAAAACACAATGTTATACAATATACTGTATATAGTAGGGGTCCCTGCTCCATCTCTCTATCCGTTTGGGGGTCCTTGGCCTGAAAGACATTGAAGACCCCTGGACTAGACTACAACGGCATCTTGTTGACCATAAATCATCCTGGGACCTTAAATATAAACACCCAATGACTAAACCAGCAGATATTAGAGACCCGTCAGCTCAGTCACATGTCATGAGTCCAGTAACCTGCAGCACTGACCCTTTCAAGGTCCTGAAACTTTTGGTAGGAACTGTTTTATTTAATCGTCAATGTTTTATGATGAACATACAGTTAAATTAAAATGTTCTATGAAAGAAAAGTTACACAAATGTTTGTGTATTTTGTCTATTATAGTTCTTAGAAATTGAGGTTAAACTTAACAAAAAAATCAGAATCAGCAAACAAATGTTAAATTGGTGCAGCTGTAGCTATTACGTAATCTATATTTATATATGTTTAATTATGATGAACTAGGTTATGTGTGTAGGTTCCACTCAGACGAGTGTCAACAATAACATTGATTAACAACTATTAAAGACGTACCAATGAACTGGTGAGAACCATTTAACTGTATCTCACAAAAGACCTGAATATACATGAATTATTGACATCATGGTTCATAATCTCAATAACATAACACTACATAGGACTGATCGGCTCTTTAGTCACTATATTGTTGATGAGTTACACTTAACTGAAGTCTTTACTCACTAAGACGTTTTAAATAAGCAACCAGATTTATCAAATCACCGGTTTGAGATTATCTGGTAGTTTCTACATATTTAGAAAAATTTACACACAAACAGTCATGGATTAACAAATAGCTGGAGCAACTTAATCCTGGTTGTTATAATCTCATAATCTAATTCTACTTGAGGAACAAATCAACAAAGAAGATCAAAGCAATTCAACTACAGAAGGTAAAGTGAAGTAATAGAAACGTTGGCTAGTATTAAAACCCTGGCAGTTTATATGAATCTGAAGAGGAAGACGTCGATGAAGAATAAAAGACGGATAAAAGACTCAAAGAATAAGACAACGATCTAAAAATGACTTTTTTTCTACATTTGGCACCAACAGCGCAGGTTCTCTGCAGACATCAAGGTTCTCCTTCAGCGTGACAAATAAGTTCCACAGAGCAACATCGTCCATCACAGGAAACTCCACGGACGGATTTCACTGTGCTGAGTTCAGTGATTCCAGAGCTGCGTCACGTGGAGCTCTGCTGCCCGTCCATCACCCGACACTCAGGCGGAATGTAAAGTATCCAGCAGCAGATCCTCCTCCTAAACATGTCGTCTTAAGAACTTCACCGTCTCATAAAACACTTTCTCTCTTGTCTAGTCTTCTTTAATACGTCTCTGTAAGCTGCTGAATCATAATTTCATGCAGTATATTCTGCAAAGGGGTGAATAAAACAAGTATACACATGGTAAGATATCAGCTACTTCTAGAGTAGAGAATATTCGTGTTTCTTCCAGTACAATGCACAGCAGCCATCAAGCTCTTATTAAGGAGCGCTCTTCAGTCCAACGTCTGCCACACTGTGGGACTTTGTCAAGACCGCGCTCGTCTTCAATCCATCAATCCTACTGAATCTGTCCAACAATTTGTTTTTGCTACATTCATTCAGTCCCAGCGAAGCGTCACGCTTTAATTTATCACTGTGCATAATGTCGACTTGTTTATCACGACCGCCTGCAGCAGTGCCGTCACTCAACACAGCAGGAGGCTCCACATCTAGAATGACAATTCTTTTCTCTCCTTGTTCATAAATCAAACAGCCGGTTCACCTGGACCTCCACAGAACCTGAACTCATGAGGTTTCACAAACCGTCATGTTTCAGTCATCATTCCAGTTGATGAATTGTATTACTTTGGTGATGATGTCATCTTTAATCAACATTTTCATTTCTCCACACGTCATCTATGAGAGGAGTCAGTGTGACATTTCCTAAATGTTCTTGTTAACCAGGGCGCCGTATCACCATTAAAATGTTAATCTGTAATTTCATATCATCCATATAGGCAACGTTCAATATTTAAAAATAAAAAATTGTATATATTGTATTTATAATTAGTGTATATGAGACATTTTAGTCAACATGTCAGAATAAACAGCCGACAGTATTAAGACTTGAGCATTGAGCAGACATTACACATTTCTGTTAACAGAGGCCTGAAAGTCCTCTTTCGTCTGTATTTATGGCTTTGGTTGTGCAGTTTTATGTTATAAATGTTTCATTTATTTAGTTTTTCACATTCCAATTCCAGTGTTTGAATATTCTTCAGAATTCAAAGTTCACTGGTTTTAAAGAGGGTGTACTTACATCAGTGGATCATATTAACACTACATAAGTGAAAATAACTAATATTGTTTAGCGTAATTATTTCAGGGACATTATATTGTCAAAAGCAGTTATCAGGTGAATATGAAAAATGCTGTGACATCATAGTAGTCTACGGGTCAGAGACCCAGACCTCCATGTTCTGGTCTGGCTGCAGATCTTTGTTGCATGAAGCTCAAACCTCTGAAAACTGAAGTTAAGCTGAAGCTGATTCCAGCAGACTCAAACAGATCCCTCAGTGTTGCGCGCGCGCGCGCACGCACGCACGCACACACACACACACACACACACACACACACACACACACACACACACACACACACACACACACACACACACACACACACACACACACACACACACACACACACACACACACACACACACACACACACACTTCCTGAAATAAAATCTAAAATTGACAAAGTTCGTGAACAGCCTCTTTAAGAACTTTGTTGTATGAATTAAAAAATAAATACACGTCACTGGTAGTAATACGAGTGCTGAAAACATTGTGGATCAAGTCAATCAAACAAAGAGAAAACTAATATTTTGTGAATCGATTACTAAGTATAGTAAACTATTTATGAATGAAAGCTTCTCAAATCGTGAGCATATTGTGCATTATTGTAAATGAATGAAGTGATGAATGGCTAAGTGAACGGGTGACCGTGGCTAAGTGGAGAGCAGGGCCGCCTTTTAATCAGAGGGTAGGTGGTTCGATCCCCGGCTCCTGCTCCACTAGTCTCACGTCAATGTGTCCTTGAGCAAGACACTTAACCCCAACATGTCTCCCGTAGCTGCGCCTACGGTAGATAGATACTGAACTGTAAGTCGCTTTGGATAAAAGCGTCTGTTAAATGACTGTAATGTAATGAATTAGATTAAAGAAACGTATATAAAATAGATTACTTACATTAAGGTACATAATTGCTTTGGAACACATGTGGGGTCATTTCTACAACATATGGAGGGTTGAGACAGTAAGGAGACACATGTGGCGGCTGAGTGTTAAACAGAAGTCTTCCTCTGCAGTTGCCTGAACTATGTGATTGTTCTGTTTCCTGTGAATTATTAATAGTCAGCTCTGAATATTGCCCCACACTTATGCAACAATACATCTGTTAGTGATTATCTTAACCAAGTGTTACTCCAGTGATGAAATCAATAAGTCAAGTAAAAGAAATATTTACTCCAGGTCAGGGAAAGAGTTGCTCTGACAGACAAGGACTTAATGAATCTGTGTGACAAGTTTTTCATATTTATTTTGGATAAATGAAAGTGTCATTTTAGACTTAATAACAAAATAATCCTGAGAACAAATCAATAAATGAGTCGTTAGGTGCAGCCCTACTGAACTTTGGAGGGTGATTGCGACACTTTACAGCTTCTTTTATGATGTTTTTAGCCAGAGCTAAAACATATGAGCACTAGTATTAAAAAAACTAAAAGTCCTGGAAGACACTTGGACCATCCCCTTCTTACCACAGCCTGTTTCTGAAACAATAACTACTGTGTAAGCATCTAACAGGAGGAGTAGAAGCTGCGTTTGGTCTCATGTTTTCATCTGCAGACAGCACACATAACCCAAACATCTGAACACAAGACAACAAGCTCTGTGTTTGTTCTGCAGCTAAGAAACAGACTCTCAGCTTCATGTTATGACAGCATGCCCATCCCCTTGTTGCCCCTTTAAAAAACAGACACAAGCAACAGTTCAAGCCTCACTCTGTGTTTGTAAAACATAATCTGAGCCTAAAAACAATCCTGGTTCAGATTGTGGACAGACGTTACCTGTCCGATCGTCTTCTCCGTGTGTCAGGTGATGATTGGTCACAGGACAAAGGTCTCTGATCTCAGCCCGACTGACAAAATAGATCCTTCCTCCTCACTTCATTTTCTCTCCTAGTTTCAGACCGAGCAGCTGATTCCTCTCTACTTTTCCACAGCTTGAGTGAAGTCATCCCATAATAACACAAACTTTCTTTCTTTCGACTCTTTGCTCCTCCTCCTGGGAGCAAAAGCAGCTGATTTTCTTTCTTTAACTTGTGCAACTTGCTGTAGCTCCACCCACCCCAGCACTCACTGTGAGGAAACAAACCCACCCCTCTGTGCTGCAGCTATTCACCGCCTGTATGGTCTGTGGGAGGCTGAAAGGTGTGCTGGATAACTAACCTGGCGCTGCATGAGGGGGTGGAGTTATCAATCTACAAGCTGGCATTCAAAAGCTCCAATCAGCAGGGAGATAAAAACAGTTCTGAAAATGAAACACCGACTCTAACCACTTGAGTGTGTGTGTGTGTGTGTGTGTGTGTGTGTGTGTGTGTGTGTGTGTGTGTGTGTGTGTGTGTGTGTGTGGGAGTGTTTTAAGGAAATACAGCAGGTGATAAGGCCGATAAGGGAAACAAAAGAGCTATTGTCATGAACAACAGTGACTGGAGATAAAACAATGGTGGTTAAACCAACCAGGTTTTACTTTAATACCTCAGAGTCATTAGTTTGTCATTATAGTTCACCAGAGAAGAAGAAGTTGAATGTTTCCTGGACAGAAAGTGGAAGAGTGAGACGTATCTCACATAAAGCAGAGTGGGAGTTTTAACTTGTGAATTAAATCTGTTTTTTGTGTTGTTCTTTATTAATAGCAATGATGTGACAGAAGTGACTCAACACTGAATCACACAGAGGCAGAAATCTGCAGCTGCATGTTTTCAAACTTATCTGGCCACGCCCCCATAAGTGATGTCACAGTAGGTGTTTCACATTAGATGGAAAACACAATGTTAAGGGTCTGTTAAACACAATGTTAAGGGTCTGTTAAACACAATGTTAAGGGTCTGTTAAACACAATGTTAAGGGTCTGTTAAACACAATGTTAAGGGTCTGTTTTGCAATGGTGTTATTATTATTACCCTTTCACATTTGATTGTTATTCCATTGTTCATATATGTTTATATTGTTTCTTATTCTTCTGTTGTAATCTTTGATTGAACTCTGATAGTGTATTTCCTTCAGGATTAATAAAATCCTATTTTATCTCATCTAGCGGACTTCAAAGCTCAAAAGGTAAATGAATCAAACTTTTCTTTTGAGTTTTCATAATCACACCTACATTCAATCCAGTTTGTCAAAGGTCACAGCTTTGGTCTAATTTATACACACAGAGGACGACTATGTAATATTAAACATAAGACCGCATAAAGCTGTATTTGGCAGGCTTCCAGGGGGCTAATGCTAACATGCAGGGAGCAGCTATTAATAAATCTCTCTCTCTCTCTCTCTCTCTCTCTCTCTCTCTCTCTCTCTCTCTCAGTTATGGTTGAGTTCAATCATATTTAGATTCTACGAAGATTGTATTAACTGTAATTCAGCCCAGTGACATCACAAAGTGGGAATGAATCAGACTCACTAAATAGACAATTATATAACATTTAAAAAAAGAAAAAAAGAAGAAGCCAAGTCAGCTGAAATCTTGCAGGACTCTACTCAGGGTAGAAATTCCAAAATAAGTTTGTCAAAACTTTGTTTTTAGTGTTTTTTCCAAATACATTTTGGCCACTACCAGAGCCAAAACATTCACGCTTGAAAAAAGTGGAAAAAGTGGAGCATTTAGCAGCTAAAGAGACCAAACACAGAGCTCAAATGAGACGGTTTCTGAAACGTCTAAGCGGTCTTGATTTGCCAACACAGACAGCGGGAGCGGAGCAGTCTGTTTTCATGCAGGTCAGCAAGCTCGTCTGTGATTTACAGACTAGAAGCTGGAGCAAGGCAGCAGATGGCACTGCCCACCAACCAGCAAAACACACACACACACACACAGACCTACAATAGCCAATCCCAAACTCACAGGTGGGACTCCCAGTACAGTAGGAAGCTCCATGCTGGGTGAGCTGCTGGTCTGCTACGGCCCATTGAACTGTACACACACACACACACACACACACACACACACACACACACACACACACACACACACTTTCCCATGAAGCTTGTTAACAAAATGGCTGTCATCAACAACTAGTCACATCACTATGCAAGCAGAAGTGTGTGTGTGTGTGTGTGTGTGTGTGTGTGTGTGTGTGTGTGTGTGTCATTCTCACCCCACAGAAACAAATCTTTCAGTCTAACAATGGAGCGTTATTTTTTTAAATATGTTCAAACCACCAAACAACAGTTCATGGATCAGTGTTAACTTACTCGCTTCGTCGGCGCGCCTCCATCCCATCAGGCAGGAAGAGTTTGATTGTTGACACGATGCAGCCATGAGTGACTGGAAACACAGACAGACGACCATGTTAACGTTCAACACGTCAGTACCGGTTACCAGAGTCAACATCGCCATCACGTCATCAGCTAAGGCTGAAAAACGTAAATTAATGGAAACCAATGGCTGCCCAGAATATAAGGGAAAAAAATGAATCACAAAATACACATTTATAAACTGTACGGCAAGAATTCAATCCCATGGTTTGTAACTGAACAGTTAAAATCTGCCAACACTCGAGGCTTCAACTGTTCACTACGATCTCCAGCTTAAATACATTTGGTGCTAATTGTATCTAGCGTAACTCAACGGATGTTCACAGACTAACATATAATAGTCGTCCCACATGGACGGCGGTTGAATGAATCATTAGTGGAGCTGAAGAGCTGACCCAAATGTCTGCTCTGCACTTTGTATGCAGACAGTATGTAGTCTGTGACCTCAGCAACATGCGCCTTCAGGCAGCCTTAAGGTCAGTCGAGTGTAATTATTTCAGGGTTGTATGTGTGCATTATTAACTCACCATTACTGGTAGAGGAAGGAAAAAACTGCACCTCTCTGAGCGTACAACAGAGACTGTTCAATAAACCACGTTTAAAATGACTAGAACTTGAATATATTACATATATATATATATTTCTTATGAGCGTGTACCTTTGCGTGTGTTCTCAGTGACGTCGACGCCGAACTGGATGATGTCGCCCGAGAGGACCTCACAGGGCGGACTCTCCTCCGAGCCACGACTCAACCTCTGGCTGTTGATGAACGTGCCGTTGCTGCTCTTAGTGTCCTGCAGGTAGAACTGACACACACACACACACACACACACACACACACACACACACACACACACACACACACACAGTAAGAAACATGTGAAGAAATCAGTCATAATAATATATAAAAATAATAATAATACATTTACAGCACTGTCACAATAACAACAGACACGGACAGACTGTTGTAATTAAGTAGATTATTAGTCGAGTATTAAAAACACTGAATGAAGACAGTCAATGAGCTGCAGCTCATGATGACATTTCACAAACATCAATAGTAATATCCAAACTATACATCATACTAGTGCTCATTTCAGCCAACCACTGCTGAGAGATAATCAGGAGGGAGACGATACACAACAACAACAACAACAACAACAACAACAACAACAACAACGACAACAACGACAATAATACCATCTTTCGTAGCTTAAACGTTAACGTAGCTAATGTTAACAGAGGTTAGGTTGACTAGCATGGTGCGTTCAAGCTCTACTCAGAAAAAAAGAAAAGTATTAGGATGTGCTCAAATGTAATCTTGTCAAATGTAGATTTTGGTGAGAAACCTGAATAAATACACTTGTTTCAAGCAGATGTTTTCACAGCAATATAAATAGATATTAAAGTGGGAATTATGACATTAAAACTACTAACGCCAAGAATTATTTTAATCCCAGCAATTATATAAGTAAATAAAAATACAATCATTTTTTCCTATTCATTTGAATTTTGCATATTATGCAAATAACCACAGATGACAAAAACAAATTCAAAGTAAAAGGCAGAATGTTTGACGGTTAAATTGGTTTTGGGATGGTTGAAATGATGCCATGCAGCGCTTTGCCCCTTCAAAAGTATTTATATTGACATTCAAGGAAAAACAAATATACTGGGACACAAACAGCTACAGTCCACGCTTCAAAATGATGCCATGGTATTAATTATAGGCCATACCGCACAGCGCTAATATTATCAAGAGTCTCCAGCCGTGGTAGCAGCTCTGTCTACTAAACACAAAGTACGGCGAGGGTGATGGGAGCGTCCTCAGTCTTGCAGGTATTTGGTCGTAAATCAAAGTTTTGGACAAAAGGACATAAAGACAGAAAGATCACCAAAGTCAGAGGGCTTCATCCTCTGTGAACCATCAGAGTTTGTACCAAATTTCATGAAAGTTAATAGTTGTTGAGCCATTTTAGTCTGCCGCGACCAGCATTGCCACCCTGGGATCCAGGTCATAGAGGTAGCTACTAACACATTTAACAACATACTGATATTGAGTCTGACACCACCAACACACACACACACACACACACACACACACACACACACACACAAGTATCCATTACCTTTTCCTGGTTTGCTTCATCATTATTACACAAAACATGTTTTTTTTCTACCCCTGAACAGCTCAGCTTGTTCCACAGACTTCACACTGAGAAGACACACAAACTAAGCTTTTTCTCTGTGGAAGTTTTTGAAATAAATAGTTATGGTCAAAAACAAAAAGGCGTAACAATTGATCTCGTCTGTATCAAGATAACCCGTCAACATCATCCTGTCAAAGCACATCATCCATCACTGCAGTCTCTCTCTCGCCTCTTGACTTCATGGGTTCTTTCGATGCACTCTCTCATCACTACTCTCCTCCCGTCAGAACGTGGCGGTGCGACTAGTTGTTCATCATTTAATCCTCAGGCTTTACTGTAGTTCTACCGTCCAGAAATACACAATAACACTGACAATACAGCAACATTTCACATCATTTAACAAGACTTAGACACAGTCAGTCACAGTACACGAAACAACCATGTCAGTAAAACACAAACAGCAAGAATCAACTCTTTCATTCTCATATTGAGAAAGAACAACGCTGAAATCAATTATATATTCACAGACACAGAAATGAAGTGTATACAACCTTAAGCATAAACAAGTAGACACAATAAAGTATAAATTACACACACCGATCTGAATGTCTGAGGCCTGTCTCTGTCGTTCCAGGAGTTTCATTCAACAGCTCTCAGACACGACTGAAAACCAATGTCGATTTACCACAAAGAGAGAGAGAGAGAGAGAGAGAGAGAGAGAGAGAGAGAGAGAGAGAGAGAGAGAGAGAGAGAGACAGAGAGAGAGAAAGACAGACAGACAGAGAGAGAGACAGACAGACAGAGAGACAAATGGGCGGAGAGAGACAGAGAGGAAGGAGGGACCGAAGGAGGAAGACGACAGAAAGAAAGAGATGCAGAGACGGACTGTTTGACTGCCGTTTATCTGACTGCAGTGTGCTGCGAAAAAACTACCAATTCACAGATCATGAGATAGATAGATGGATAGATATATATACATACACACACACACACACACACAGACATTTACCTCCTGTCCCCATGGTAACCTGGAGACAGGGAGGGAGGGACCTAACTATAGAGCTTTTCACCCAGCAACACACACACACACACACACACACACACACACACACACACACACACACACACACACACACACACACACACACACACACACACACACACACACACACTTACTGCTGCAGCGTATTTACTGCTTCATGTAATGATGTAATGACATGCACAGGAGGAAATCATCTGTTGAGTGTTTGATATTTATTTATTTGTGCTTTAAAACATATCCGCAGTGAATTCATTTGAAAATAACTTTGTTCTCTCTTCATTCACGCCGTCTACCTCTTCTACCGCTTGCCTTCTCAGTTCTGTTTTAACCGGCCAAACTTTACCTTTAATGTCAGCAAACAAAGAGAGTACTTCCTCGTTTTCTGAATGAAGCGGTGAACGAGTCGAAGCAGCTTCACTTTGTGTGTTAGACCGAGTGAAGACGGTCATTCCTGCAAACCTCACCCTGAAAGTTCCTGTACTTTCAGGAAGTACTACCCAGTCAAAACATAGTGAGTTCTCACACTGCTGATCAATAAGACTGTGAGAACTCAACTCTTTCATCTGCTACACATCCCTTTTATTTCTCATACAAGTCAACGAGTAAGAGCTTCTTTACCTTCCACTGAGCCTCGGAGAAGCTCTCGGGACCTTTCTATCGTTACAGTTGTCGTCTGATCCCCCAAACTCATTTCAAACACCTAAACTTCACGGCATGAATCGGTCAGGAAGTCTTTTCATTTCCCCAAAAACAAACAAAGCGTGGCCAATGAGGAAATTAAGCAACTGTGATTCAGCACCAAACCCAGAGCTATACAGCAGGTTAAACACGAGCTCTGATGTGACGCTGTTCATTCTCTCACTCTGCAGTAATCCCAGCTGATTATGAAGCACCATCCAGACGCACTTCAGAGTTCTGAAGTCATCACACTCTCCGAAATGACAGCTAACTGCTAACTCAAAAGCATGTGTGAATGAATGACAGATCCACTGGTTCAAAGGTTCCCCAGGTGACTCGTATCTGAACCAACATGAATTATATCTGTGCGTCTAGGACGGTTTATCTGCTCTTTCCTTCTGAAACCAAGACACAACAAAGCAGATCACAGACTGACTTACTGACACACTAACCATGGATAACGGCTGAGATTCCCTGTGTGTGTGTGTGTGTGTGTGTGTGTGTGTGTGTGTGTGTGTGTGTGTGTGTGTGTGTGTGAGAGAGAGAGAGAGAGGGAAAGAATTCTTTCCTTGTTCAGTCAGCTGGTGAACTCGACGTCTCACAGCTAGCTTCTGTCTCTGAAGAGACAAAGAACAGTTCTGGTTCATTACAACGTGAGTCTTCATCTCCACTACAGTCAGTACAGCAGCTCAACGTCAGTAAACTGTGACGGACGTTTACAGCTGTGAGACACTTCTGAGTCATAATTGTACTTTTATATTATCTTTAATAAGTTTCTCTAACCTGGAATTTTGTACACAAACTCTCCGATCGTCTGTCTCCTCGTGTTTCTTGACCCGTTTCACTTTGTTTTGTGTTAATACCATTGTGACGACCCTCCTCCTATCATGCACCGGGTGCCCGCGTTGCGTTTCCTGTGTTGCAGGTGGTGATTGGAGGCTCGTCAGCCGGATGAGCAGCTCCTGTGCCGGTGTGGCTGGGGGTCTTATAAATACCCTGTTCAGTTGGCAGCGAGGGGTTGGAGGGAGGATCGCCGTTGACGGGCTCACGACGACCGTTGGTGCCGTCGTGGCGTAATCTGCTGGGAAACATTGTGCTGCCTGTGTTTGGCGAGACAAATAGATTGTTTCTTTTTGGCCTCTAGCTCGTTGTCTCCCCGTTTTTGTGTCAGTCTATGAACCAGGCTGTGACACCATCTTTCCGGATCTCAAATATTATTTTGGTGAGAATAATCATATCATAATTAATTCAGATGATGGACAAAGCTACACAACTTGTAATAGACAATAATTATCCTGAGAACCACGGATGACAGACGGGATCCAAACACATGCAATGTTTCCATCATCATCTCACCTCAGAAACAATAATTCCTCCTGTGATGATGAAGAAGAAGAAGCAACACATGATCAGAGCTGATAGTTTCCACTTGGATCTATCGAGGTATTAAACTTATTGACACACAGACCTGAGATCTGTGGCAGAGCACAACAGGACCATACCGACGACACCAAATGATGTCCGAGCAAAACGTCCCACCGCTGCACGTCTGCAACCAACTTATTATTATTTAACAAACACGTCGTTGTTTGGTAAATACATTGTTCAGATTCTCACCACAGAGAGGCAGTTTGTTTGACAGTCTAAATGAATCTATTATCTATAATAGTTGCAGCTCTACACATATTTACCTCCACAATAATCCCGATGCTTCTCTCCTGCAGCCTTTAGTGATTCATCTCAATCCCCATCAACAAATTAAGTAACAACAAGCAACAATACTTCCTACCGTCCTGTCAGAACATTTGCTTTCTTTTTAATTTCAGGATTGTATGAAACACAAAACATTTTACGAGATGCATTATCCTCAAATGGCAATCAACAAAAAAAAGAAAGTCTGCCTGTATGCTGAGTTCAAGACATTTTTCAAAAGTCTTACAGAAAAGCTCTGAAAAACACAATATCACACAAACGCACCACTTTTCAAACTAATCCACATTTTCGACACCATCAACATTCCTGCACCACATCCACCCACCAACAGAACATTTCTCTGGAAAACACTGCATCCCTTCATCGCTCTCTGTCCTCCTCCTCCTCCTCCTTCCCTCCCTCATTAGTGTCAGCTGACGGATGGACAGACAGACAGACAGACAGACAGACAGACAGACAGACACGTTAATAGACAGATAGTAGTAGTCAGCTGACAGATAAACTCTAGACTTGTATTCATCAAATCTGTGAGAATCACTCGCAGGAGTTCACAATGAGGTCATTCCTCTCGTTAATAAAAGGTCTTAAAAAGTTCTCTGTACAACACAGAGAGGATTACTTACAGCAGCAAACCAATGTCAGCCAGTTCCCCCTCAGGTGAACACTGTTAGCTGCCAGCAGCCGCCATGTTCAGAGGCAATAGAAATGCTCTGAATTTTGAATTTAGTACTTATAAATAAGCCCTAATGGCACAGGACTAGTGTTACATGGGACCTCTGGTAATGTGTAATATTTACGGAGGTCAACCTTTAGGGCTGGATGATTATGAAAAAACATGTAATTGCGATTATTTTTGACTGATATGATCTGTGATGTTAGAGGGAATGAAAACGTTATTGTCAAATCATTGGAAAAACATTAAAATGTTAATTAGGGTTGTTTTTAAAGACGTCCCGCAGACCCTTGACATCATATGATATCCACAGGGTTGGTTCATTTACACTGGTCCCATGCGAATAGGGCTCTGATGTGTTTAAAATGTGAGTAATAGAGGAGAAAGTACACAGTCCTTGTTCTGTGGAGAACTACGAAGTTTACAACTCAAGACTACAAAGAGTGAGAATCTTCACAAAGTTACAATTGTCCCATCTTTGTGTTAAAGAGGGACTTTCATATTAAAACATAAAGCTAACTCTGGATGATTTCAGACCGCTCAAGCTTCATTATGTGTTGAATATCTTTTAAGAAAGTTCTACACCCTGTATCTCCAGTCCTACCAGGTCAGGTCTAACATATAGAGATCAGATTCCTCAGTTAGGAAAGACGACGACATTCTTCAGGACACAAACCTCTGAGACAGTCGGGACATATTTCCTACGAGAGGTTTGATAATCAGAAAAACACTGAAGCAAAGCAGCTCTGCCCAACCTTAAAAACGCAGCTCTGCCCAACCCTGAAGAACAAAACACTCGGTCATATGGAGCTGAAGTCGGAAACGAGACACACTAAACACCATCGACGACTTCAATCCAAAATATCACCTTCAATACCAGAGCAATTATCTGAAAGCTAAACTAAAATGGTTTATATCCCAGAGACACACAAAACTAATGAATATATTATTCAAAAATGATTTTAAAACATTACTACAATGGAAGCAGGAATTAGGAAATACTGTGAATGTAGGTTCAAGAGCTGATACAATACAGATACTTTACTGTAATGTAGTAAATTCAGTAATCTATTACTTGAACAGATCAAAGAGCAAAGGATCGACATCAGAAGTCAAAGCCCCACAAGTCAAGAGGAAGGTTAACGTTAAACAAAGAAGAAGCCATGAGAGTCGTGTTAATAATTACCAACAGTTAAAGTATGACGGCTCTCTGTAGAGATGTCAGAAGATTGGTCACACAGGACTGGAGCTGAGGAGAGAGATTATCTCCACCTCTTAGTACATGAATGAATCGGTCACGCTCAAGGAAGCCGGTAGTGGCGGGGGGGGGGACAGAGAAAGAAAAACAGAGAGACATAGAGAGAGAGAGACATAGAGAGAGAGACACAGAAAGAGAAACACAGAGAGAGCGAGAGAGAGAGAGAAAGAGAGAGAGAGAGAGAGAGAGAGAAAGAAAAACCGATAGACAGAAAAAGAGAGACAGACATAGAGAGACACAGAGAGAGACTTCCATTTACCTAACCGTTTAAATTGACATAACAGCTGCAGCTAATGTGTGTCTGTATAGCGTCCTTGTTGCACAGACTTCAGCATGTTCTGAAGCATTTGACATAAAAAAGTTGCTCATTTTCACAAATCAATATAGACTTCTCTCTTCAACCAAGACGGGGCAAAGAGCATGACCCTGGAACATGTGTAAACAATAACTACAGCGATAACGTGTTCCAGTAGCAATGGATGGTTAGCAGGTTGCTTCTATCCTACCAACTTATACATATCGCAAAGTAGGGACGCAAATCCTGGTGCAATAAGAGCTGAGATCTACTTCCTGATTTGCTTTGATCCTTTCCGATTTGGGACGAAAGAAGAAGTGAAATGCTTCCATTTGATAGTTGTTAAGCCGGGGGGAGCCGGTCGGATTGTCTCCATATTTGGCTGCTCAATGTCAGCCATCCTCACCCTAACTCTGCTGGTATTCAGCCTCATTTAGGACGTAAACAAGTCATTGTTTACCATTCAACCCATCCTAAGCATTTAGGGAGCAGTGGACGGCTGTGAAGCGCCTGGAGGGAGCAACTTAGGGTTCCATGTCTCGCTCAAGGACACTTGAGGAGTCAGGAATCGGACCTCCAACCTTGTAGTTTTAAAAGGACGACCTGCTCCACCCAAGGAGACATCTCCCGTTCATATATGACGGACCCACTTTTTGGACTGTGCCGCAGTGCTCACGAGCTATTTGTCAACTTCCACATGAGTCAGAAGTCATGGATAATGTTCGCCGTGAAAGATTAAGAAGGTGAACTGTGTGCTTCTTAAAACTAGCAGAGCATTTCCAGGTGACAGTGGTGTGTGTGTGCACGAGGGTGAGAGAGAGAGAGAGAGAGAGAGAGAGAGAGAGAGAGAGAGAGAGAGAGAGAGAGAGAGAGAGAGAGAGAGAGAGAGAGAGAGAGAGAGAGAAGCTTGGACTCCTGCCACCGTTTCCAAAAAGAGGCCGTTTGCTGCTACTGGCAAACAGAAAGAGGGATTTCTATATTTATTCATCAGAGAACACGTGAGCGTATTCCTGCAGAACGGTCTGTTTGTGCGTTTCCTTGAAAGGTGAGTCCTGGCCTGATACAGTGATTCACGATACAGATTTCAGCTGTAACCCTATTTTCAGCTCTGTCGCTTTAGTGGTTTGTGGAGGGAAGGGGGGGAATAGAGAGACAGACACACAGAGACAGAGAGAGAGAGAAAGACAGAGACAGAGAGTAAAAGAGAGAGAGATAGATAGAGAGACAGAGAGAGAGACAGAAATAGAGAGAGAGAGACACACACACACACAGAGAAAGACAAAGAGAGAGATAGAGATAGAGAGAGAGACACACAGAGACAGAGACACAGAGAGAGACAGAGAGAGATTTTGATAATTACTCAATCTTTTTTAACGTCAGGTGTATTTTTGATGTTACACGTTAATATTTAGATTAAACACTTAATACAAACTATGTTTCCTTTCCTTCATTGAAGGAATCCAATTAAGGCAAAAAAGCCATAAAATGTCTTTTCTAGGACATTTAACTCTGTTGTGTCTCAAATCTTGGCAAGAAATATGAAATCTTTATGAATAAAATATTCATCCTTATTTGGAAGCTGAACAGACATCTAGAGAATAAAAACCTTCCTAAAACGCTGGATAATGTTCAGCTGCAGTTATGTTCATCTTTTATAAAAAGGTAAAATCATGCATTACTAAATGACACAAAGGTTTTTAAATCTCCAGTTTCATTGGTAATAAAATGCCTTTTATGAAATATTTTCTGTCAATTACAAAGAAGGTAAATTCAAGACAAGACTTATTTCTGAATGGCTTCATGAGTAAAGTCACTTTGCTGTAAATCTTCTAACAACAAGCTGATAACAGGCCGTTTGTGTCGACAGCTTCCTCCTTCCTGTGTGAGGAAGTGTTGAAAAGCTGAAGTCTCTGGATGAGTTGCTTCATCGGTTAGTAGATAAAACCAGGTTCACCTGTTGACCCGAGTTCATTCTGGTCAACTGGTTCTTCTGGCTTTTTGACGACAACTTTTCCTACCAGGCTGGAGAATGTTCAGCTGGTGTGTTAATCCTTTCTGAATGTTTCACTCATCTAGCAGCCAATAAGATGTGTAGAAAAGACATTACATTACAGTCATTTAACAGACGCTTTTATCCAAAGCGACTTACAGTTCAGTATCTATCTACCGTAGGCGCAGCTACGGGAGACATTTTGGGGTTAAGTGTCTTGCTCAAGGACACATTGACATGAGACTAGCGGAGCAGGAGCCGGGGATCGAACCGCCGACCCTCTGATTGAAAGGCGGCCCTGCTCTCCACTCAGCCACGGTCACAAAAGAGTCAAAAGATCTCTAAAAAGCATCATGTATGATCAAATTATAAAAACCTGCCTCTAGCTCAGCACAAGTATGAAGTCCAAGATAGTCAAAATGTCACGAGTCAAACAATCACACCTCCAAGAGAAAGAAAAGAGCCGGAGATGATGACGTAGAACATGGAAGAAATGAAGTTTTATGATGAACTGAGGAAAAAAGCTTTTACGTAAGAAAAACAACATTTTGTTTTACTTAAATGTCATCGTATCAACCAGCATCTGGCTTCTTCTAACTATGTTCCTTCTGTCATCCATCGGGTGGTGTATCGAACCTTTAAACATAAGTGAAATACCTCTATCGCTCCATCTATTGTAGTGACCCTTGACATCCTCACCAGCAGCTGCTTGTGTTGTACTAACTGAGGAATATTCTATTAGGAACTTCACTGCAAGTCCTGAGAGTTAAGAGCACATTAAACAAGTGTTCATTTGTAAGAAACAAACAGATGAGACCTCACTCGCAGCTCAACCCACTGAAGATCAACAAGAACTACTTTGTTTGCTCCGAGGTAGGATAGCTAATAATGTTAGCTAGCTAACACAAAACTTTGAATATGAATTATTAATTTATGATATCCAGTGTCAAGCCCACGATGTGCGAGCCATACTTTAGTGAGCTTTAAACAAATTGAAAAGCGGAATCATTTACTTTAATATTCAGAGTCAAAAACAAACGTTAGCTTAAAAAAAGTATGTGTGTGTGTGTGTGTGTGTGTGTGTGTGTGTGTGTGTGTGTGTATATATATATATATATATATATATATTCATTGAATCATGAAAGTAGTTTTGAATCTGAAATGTGAGATTCCCAAAGATCTCCTCTCCCTCTCTTCTAACGCTCCATCATGGCGTCCTGCTGCAGTGTTTGGGTGCAGCGTTGCGCGCTCTCTCACACACACACACACACACACACACACACACACACACACACACACACACACACACACACACACACACACACACACACACACACACACACACACACACACACACACACACACACACACACACACACACACAGCGGTGTCCTGTCTGCGTGTCACAGCACTCCTGTGCCTGTGTTGGTATTCATTCACACTGGAGATCATTATCATGCTGTGGAGTACCGACACTCAGACAACAGCTCCGCTCTGCTGTCAGCGCGGCCGTCCACCGGCTTCCTGGTTGACTGGCTGATTAGCTCTCTGGTCGTCTTCATCACAAACCAACTACCCTCCGTTAGCTCAATCTTCTCCGCCATTGTGCCGCCACATACTTGCAGAATTTGCAGAACTTCCCTCTGTGGTAGCCAGCCTGAGGCCAGATGTTTGACCGCTAGATAAAGTAAGCGTAACGGTAGCAAAAGGCTAACAGCGAGGGTTCATTTAAAAAGTGTTGACGGTGAAACACTGCATAACAAAACGTAGTCAATCACATTATGTGTTGTAGTGATAAGAGTTCGTAGTGAAGTAGGATGCTAATTCTGGACCCTGTGAATATCTGGCCTCACCTGAAGCCTGCAGCTATCTAATGACTCATCTACTGTAGGTGTGTGGGGGTGTGTGCGTGTGTTCTCATTATAACCCAACAACTACACTGACAATATCAGATTTTACCCAGCACAAACTAAGCCTTATGAGCATCTATGTGATAAAAGGATGCTGGGAAATGAGTGGCTGTCGTAATAAGATGTCAACACTCTGGTCTGATGGCTGCATGAACGACCAGTGAAGTCCGTAAATCTATTTACTTTGACTGAAATCAACACCACCTCATTACAGAGCCGTACCAGGCCGTAAAGTGTGTTATACATCACAGACTGAAGTGGTGAGACCAATGAAAAGGGTGGCACAAGAGTGGAGGACGTGTGATTAACAGTGAAAAACATTTAGCCTGTAATGCTAACTTAACTTATCTAAAAACACAACAGTGGGAAAAGGCAAACAGCAAACATGTCTGCCAAACTGTTTCAGGATCAAAACATGCTAATAGAGCTTTAACTTTTTCAACAAATAAAGTTTAAGTGAATGAGAACCAATACATCATTTGCCCAAATGATTGTAGATGCAGCCTAATCCTAAACAACATTGCAGAGCTTTGGATAAACTGCTGGTAGACAACTGAATCAACTTTATTACAACAGTCAGGTACATACAAGTATTTAATTTTAATTAAATCCTAAAGTCGTCCATGAGAAGCACTGAGCGATGTTAATCATAGTTACGTCTTAAATAACTAGGTAGTTAGGGAACAAGTATAAGGAGAGTCTCGCTGACTGTGTTCTAAATCCATCGGTTTACTGGCCCTAAGCAGTGGAAAATTAATCAATAATGTAAAAATAGCATCAGCTGGTTTAGGTGTGCAACAGCAGAGAGAACTGGAAAATAGGAAGATAGTCCAGGCTATCATGATTATTATGATTATTAATATCCAGGATTATTATTAGCGTTAGCAAGCTCCTTTTTGTAAAATAATAAGCAAACTGTTTGTCAAATTTGCGAATAAAAACATTTCCAGAAGAGTTCAATGTTGAGACAAAGGTTGTGATATGTGTAAATAAATAAATATTCAACTAGAATAAAGTTTGTCTTTACTCTTTAGTCTGACCCTGGCTGGCTACTCTTCCCCCCCGTTGGCTGGCTGCTCCTTACCCTCGAGGAAACACTGCTTTGCTAAAAAGGCAACGAGGCATTCAACACATCAGAGCGACATTTTACAGAAACTCCCACAAGAGCACGAGACTCCGCCTGTTGCTCCAATACAATGAATGTTAAGGTGGGACAGATCATTACGGACTTAATATTTACATTTTTCACAAAACGTTCAAACGGTTGTTTGTACTTCATAAAATGTCTCACAGCTTCAGTAAACATGCTAAGTATTAGCAACACATGGTAGCTTCACTGACCAAGAAATTAAAAACCATACCATAGCAGTACATTGCCATTATTTCCCATCACAGTGCAATCAAACAGCAGCTGATGTTCTCATTTACAGTAACAGATGTAAACTGTAGATAACTGAGCATGGAACATTTATACAATGACACGGTTGGTTTTTAACAGGGGATATTCCCTCTGCACAGGTTCCTACTTGCTGACAGGTATTTACACCTGTTCAACCCACGAGGCTTCTTAAAGCTATTCATTCATACTGTAATTAAAGTCAGAGTTTCCCCGGCATTCTTTTCACTTTTCTCTACTCTGAATCCTCCACAGAGGGCTGACCCAAAAACGTGACATCGGCCTGCAGAACAATGCTGCAGATGCCCTGATGTGAGGCGCTGCACGAGACATGTGGGCCACAAGAGGACAGATTTAGCTCCAACACCGTTTCATGCAGCGCTGCAGCACTTTATGCAGCAGAATGTTCCCTCGCCAGCTGGGTATTAATGAAGCAGGACGCACGACCATGCAGTATTTTACCTTCTAACTATCAGCTAACCTGCTAGTATTTAACAAACTCACCAGCCATTTGCTCGACCCAAACCATAATTTGACAAGCAGCTTGAATTAATATTCTATTTACCTTTTCTTGCAACAATAACTAAACCCTGGTTGTTGCATGAATGCCCAAAAAGTGCTTTTCAGTGTCCCGAATCTAGTAGTTCTGTTGCATGTTAATATTATTAATATTCAGGGTACACACACTCACACACAGTGGATGGATAAACAAATGACTGGATAACTAAGTGATACGGCTGTATGACAGATCTCCACACTGAGTTATAAAGCTGGTTTAACCGGCCATCTGCCTGAACACACCAGCAGCTGACCGGCTGCTGTTTAGAAGTGTCTGAGGGGCCGATTGCTGCATTCAAATGAGAGATGCACCGATCTGACTTCTTTCAGTCCTGATACCGATCCCTGGGCTTTTGGGCATCGGCCTATACCGACTACCGATCCGACGTTTAATCAATCAGCCGTGTGCCTCACTATCTGGAAGTGACTGGGATTATTCTTTTATGAGTAAGGCAACATCAGGCTTCACTTAAACACTGCATAAATAATTATTATTGTCATTTATTAAAATAGTGGTATTAAATTCCAGATTGACATATTTTCACCGATACCCAACCTAGATATTTGAGTCAGTTTCGGTGCATTTCTACTTCAAATGGATCTTGTGACTCGTGGTTTACGACATGAAAGGTCTTGGCATTATATATTATATACATTATATACACAACATGGACGCTACCGTCGGCGTCTAGAAGCCACCGAGCAAACTATTTAAACAAGCTAGCGTAATGGAGGAAGTGCATGAACGTAACGACGATAATGAACAACAGCAAAATATCAACATTTTCCTCAGTCATATTATAAAATTACCAGGAAACACTTTATGCGACTAAAATCACAATATATTATCTTAACATCCACCGAAAAATGAACTTCCATGGGCTGTACCATTTCTGAAAATGTCAGCTAATACGTCACAACTCACAAACCATTGAAAAGGTGGTAAACATCACAAGAGACGGGCGTTCTTATGGACTCTTCTCATGAACATTCCCCGTTTAGAGGCAGCACTACTGACAGGCTGCTTGCTTTAATGACTGACTGACAGTGACAGAACTGCCGTCTTAAGTACGATGTCCCTTATAGGCCGCATTTCAAGTAGTTTTCAAAGTTGTTGTGTTTGGTTTTGAAGCAAAATTTCCCTTAATCCAAGACAATGTTCTCCTGTGAGACTGTAAAAGTAATCCTAACAAGAGACAGGTTGACTGGTCATTACAGGTGTAGACATCAATGATGGCTCAGCTCCATTAAGTGGGCCAGTGAGTCGTTATGCACAACACCACAGTCTAGGAACTAAACCTACAATGAAAGCAACCTTTATTGGTGTCATTAAATACACCTGTTGTTGTCTCACTATTATTATGTCACAATCAAAAAGGTCTTATAAGTGTTGAGTATTGTTTAAAATATTCCATACTGCTACCATTACTTAGAGAAACAGAAACAACAAAACCAACGAAAACCAATGAAAAGACCAGAACCAGCAATGCGTGAGACGGTCTCAATACTTTCTGACTTCTCTCAGCTCCGAGCCCACTGGTTCCTTCTGGATCTTTAAAAAAAAACAACAACAAAAAAAACAAAAACAGCTCACAAATATATATATATATATATATATATATATATATATATATATATATATATATACACACACACACACACACACACACACCATAATTCCCCAAAAACAGTTGGCCACTGCAGTTTATACCAAACATTACTCAAACACGACAAGGACTAGATCAGTAGCTGGGTTAGGATGCTAGGACAACTAGCATGTTACATTGTCTGTCTGTCTGTCTGGATCTCTTCTTCTCTTACAGTAGACCTCCAGGGTTAAGAGCAGAGCAGCTGGGTTTGATCTGACCTTCCCATGATGGGCTGCTGCTTAAATAAGAACACACTTCATCATTATTTTCCTCTCAGAGCCCTTCAGATATTCATCCCACCAGCTGTGCTCGTGTCAATTAGTTCATCCCTCCTTCGCAGTCGTCGGTGTGTCAAAGTCCCAGAGGGAGGCCGTGAGATCAGCAAGCTACACTATACAACATGTAATCACAGCGTTCTGTCTCAATCCTTAAATCACATTTCAGTCTGGCTGTAAAACAATAAAACTGACCAAATGTAAGAAGACATGATGTCATCGTGTTGAGATGTTTTTTTCCAGCAGCTCCAGTTGAGTCTGAGAAGTGAGCATGTTCCAGTGATCTAAGAGTGAGGGATCTTGGTGCGACCTCTTCCAGTCTTCCAGTAGACTAGGTGGACTCTGCTCCGATGTACAGAAAGATAACATCAATAATAAAGCAATCTGCTGGATCACTGAGCCGACCGATTGGTTCATCAATCACAGGATGCGACCGATCGCACCCGTTTCCCTCCAGTGCACACTTATCACTCAAAGACATGATGGAGGTGAAAGCTGCCAGTTAAAAGCCATGAGATCGTGTCAATATGTGCAGTAAAACATAAGTTTCCACTGACATTTACCCGAGTGGTATGCAGATCTCCACGCTCTCAGTCACAACGCAGAACAATTCAGGTGAAAATAAACTGTTTCAATCCATTAGAGCAAAGGGAAACTGTAGGCTGGTTGTTGAAGAAACAAACTGCAGACTCATGTGACAAACACCACAGCTGCTACTATAAGAGGAACCTACGGTTAAACCATCGGTCAGGCAAGCCAGGTCTGTAGGTAGGTGTGTGTGTGTGTGTGTGTGTGTGTGTGTGTGTGTGTGTGTGTGTGTGTGTGTGTGTGTGTGTGTGTGTGTGAGAAAAAAAGGTGAATACTCAGCCGTTGCTCTTTATCAGTTCATCCATAAATGTGTCAAACATATCAAAATCTTAATGTAAATACGCCTTTATTGACGGGCTCGCTTCCAGACGGATGTAAAGTTTAGCTGACGCTAGGGGTGTGCCACATCATATTGATGCCGGTATAATTTTGATACATATGACAAAAAAAATAATTTAATGTCACGATAATGGCAATATTCCAAACACGTTGATGTAAGCGACACAGCTCCGAATGTTTTGTGAACAGTCCCGAATATTTCAGAACCTTTAAGCGACTCGCGGTTTAGAGTAAAGTTAGCGACTCTCCGTCTCGTCTTTCACCGCAAGTTAATACGATTACTGGATGAAGCGTCTGCGTTTTTTCGCCGAAATGTAAGCATATGTGGAGCTCGACAAAAAAACGTAACGCGTGTGTGATTGTGCGATATTCTTTGCAACATAACAACCTGTCAAAACTTTGTTTCATTTCAACGCAGTGTTAAGAGTATGAAGTCTATGAATAAGAAAAAGTCTGCTAGCAGCTATGCTAATTTGTGTAAAATAACAGACTTATGATAATAGTTGAGACCAGGGATGCTGAGGTTCATGGTTGGCAAACTTAACCCCTCACAGGGAACCCACATTTACTGAACCTTTATTTAAAACGGTACAATTAATTCAAAAAATGTGGGTTTAATCTGCCCACCCTTTAAAGTGTTTTACATCTTTAAAAACTCTTTATCTTAAAAAAAAAAAAAAAGGTGTTGCAGAAGAAGGTCTTCTTGTATTTGAGGAAATAGAGTTCCTATTGTGTGTTCATTAAACACTTCACACACTTAAATCTTTCTTATATGATTGAGCTAGTTAAATACTGGGCTAGTCAGTGACTGGGTTCATTATACAAAAGTACCAGCTCAGCCCTTTTCTGAGCCATAAATAACCTGTGGTGACAGTTTATCCACTTTGAATCCTTAGCGCCAATAAATTAGTGCATGTCAATATGCGTGTGTGTGCGTTTATCGCTTAAGAGAGGAAAGGATGACGCTACTGGTGTCATTATAAATAGCTTATGCTGTGTGAGCGCACGCACGCACGCACGCACGCACGCACGCACACACACACGCACACACACACACACACACACACACACACACACACACACACACACACACACACACACACAGTATTTCAAAGTCCCTGCATGCCACATAGTTGGGTTAATCCCGTGGTTGTCTCAGCCTGTTCAACCTGTTCTACAGAGAAACCACACACACACTGATCTGAATCAGATCTCAGACCTGTGGATTCTAAAAGAAATAACAGGCTGGTTTCCTAGCCAAGGATTAAGTAGAGTCCTAGACTGGACTAAGGACATTCCTCAGTAGATACCTGCATTGAATTTGTGTTTAATCCAGCAGTAAATTTAACCCCTAGACAACAATCACAATCGTCACAAGAATGTGGATGATCAGGGTGAGATTTTGCTTTTAGGAGCGCTTTAGCAGCCAAACTATGCTACATAACTGCAATGCTCCATCCCCTTTCTCGCTCTACAATTGTCTATTTGTGAGACTGACTTAAAGTAAATCTTTTTCCGGTAGGTGGAACATAACTCCAGAATCGATCGACTTTACTTTCTTCTTTTCAGCTTTCCTAGCATGAGGACCAGCATCTGTGTGTTTCTATCCATAATCCCTTTGAGTTTTGTGATCATTTCCTTTACTCAATTATGTATTACCCTCCAAGTTCAGTGTTGGGTGGAGTTATTTAGAAGGAATCACTGCAGAGTTTGATGTTTGCCTTCAAACATGCTTGATGTGATCTCACCCTTAAAACAAAGTTAATCTGTTCAGGCCTGAGCAGAGTTCACACTCAGGAACAGGTCTTGCTTCAGGGTGTTAGGATGTAAAGCAGTAACATGTGTGATGGAGGCAGAGCTGCTGGCCATTTAAATAAGATTTACAATCATTTTGAGGTGGTCATTTGTGAAGTTACGGTCCACGAGGCTGTCATAGAAGGCTTGCCTGCTCGACAATTATGGAAAACATGACAAAAAAAGGGCACTCCTGTTGAGGGACAATACAGGAACAAAACGTCAGATTAGTAACAATCATCCTCTCTTACCTTGCCGGTCTTGTGGTCGAACCAAACCAGGGCATGATTCCTGGACAGCACCTTGCAGTCAAAGGTGGCGTTGTTCTGGGCCGGCCGACACCGAGCCACCGACCTGCCGATCTTGACCGGCTCATCCAGGTACACATGCCGCTCCTGGAATGGGTGCGAGTTGGGTCGGCAGGCGAACGCGGCCAGCGGCGAAGGCATTGGTTTTGGCTTAAGAGTGTTACTCCAACCAGACACGGGGGGCAGGTTTTCTTGATCCAGAGTGGCAGTCTTCTGTTACAATCCACCAATGAATAAAAGTACAATATCTGTTGCCTATTATGTGTAGGCAGAACTGTCAGTCCTTTTAAGTTCCTAGGCACTAACTAATAAACATTGTCCACTGTGCACAGCCCGGGCTGCACTGCTTCTCCACTGCGATTCACACTCCTGTGTTTGAAACAAATGAAAATAAAAAACAAACCAACAGGTATAAAAAAGACAAGACATTCCCCTCACTGACTGTGCACCAAAGCTACATAACGATACTTATATATATATATATCTATATATATATGTATATCTGACAGCAGGCACTATGCACAGACCAGGGTGCCATGTGTCAAGACATACATGACTGAGTATTACAGCACTGACAGCCTGGAAAACAGCCTCCCACGTCCATCAAACTATTCCGGCACTGAAGAAGCAGGCAAAGGGAACAGTTAACAATATTATTGCGCGCTTTCTAGCAGTGTTAAGTCTTGTCTCGCAGCAATGTGCAACACGCCAGTCGGTTGACACACCGCTTAGTAACGTGTCGTCTTGTAATCTATTCGTCATTTACAGCCATACTAATCTGAATGACGCCGTTTACCCTGATACCTTAGCTTAGCTACCTAGCGCCACCACTCCCTCTACCAGAACACCTGTAAGGTCGCTAACGACTAACTAGCAAAAAAACATCCCTGAGTTATTTATCATTTACGGTCAATTAAGCTAACTAAAGCGGTTCTTGGTCTGATATTTGTTAGTGCAGACGCGTCAAAAAACACTCATGAACAAGGGATTAGCGCAGGTCTTCTTGTGCAACTAAAATGCTAATTGGCTAGCTCGCAAAACGGACGGGGCAAAGCTAGCGCTAACTCTCTCGGCCAACGTTTTCTGGCGTTGAACCAAGTAAGCTAGGCTAGGCTAATGAGTGCCGACAAAACTTATCAACCAGGTGCCCAAATGTTTTCTCCCCACACCCCTCTCAACCAGTTCGCTTACCGGGATGGAGGCAAAATGCCATCCCCTTGTGTCTCCTGGGAGTAAAATAAAAGCAGCAAGCTAGCCCGCCTTTTTTTGAGCTACTACGGAGCCCCTGCAAGCGAATGTTAGCATGAAACGGTGGATGAGCTAACGAGCTAGCAGCTAGCCGGCTAGCTAACTGACAGTCAGGGGAGTTTCTTGACTGCGGGTCCTCACGCGCATCACACAAGCTCCAGGTTATCTTCCAGGAAAAAAAAAACTCCGCAAAAGCCACAAGTTGCGCGCGGTCGTCGTCGCGTGTATCTCAGTTCCAGGTCGTGTTTTTTACCGAGACGGTTGAGAGTTTTAAAGCCGCCGTTTTTCTACAGTTTTCTGGGAGGAATCTATAAGAAGTTGTCCTCCTCCTCCGCAAGTCCAAGCCGCCATACTTGTAACTAGAGAGCAGACAGACAAGGCGAGGTGCGTTCACGGACCGAGTTACATCAACTCACACCGATGAGCTCATTATGTCAGTTGACTGTAAAAAAACAACAACAACGTAGACATTAACGTTAAAATATCTGCAATTAATTTTGTTTAAACGAATATCATTGGAGTATGGAAGCCCATTTCCTCCAGCAAATAAAATCACAAAAGAAAAATTAATATCACTACAAAAAAATTATAAAGTTATTATTTATTTTATTTTTTAAATGTACCGTTTTTTTAGAAAGAATAAAACCGACTTTCTATTTCGTAATTATTTTTCATTTATTTTTTTTATTTAAAAAAAATATTTTTTGTGATTTTTATTATACATTTTTTGTAGTGACATACTAATATTTTTGCAGTGATTTTTTATTTATTTTTGCTGCCGGAAATGGGCCTCCATAAAGAATGCCTTATTTGTGGTATGAAAAAAAAAAAAAAGTTGGAAATGATGAAGAAAAATACTCAAACGTCATGTTAATTTTAATTACTAAATCAAGATCTTGAGATATTAAATACAAAATGATGACTTACTACATCAAAATGAATAGTCGGATGTTTGGAAAGTAAACTCGCTTCAACTTTTGTTTAGCAGGCCAGTCTTCATTTCCGGCCTTCATAAATGCATTAAACAAGTATTTTGGATAATATGGTGTTTCAATTATAATGGTAAAAATGTAACTGATATGGAACTATAATAAATCACAATATATATATGTATATATCACATAATATACTTCTGTAAAGCCTTTGTTATGAACAACAAGAAATAGAAAACACATCACAATTCACTTAAATTTGACTTTACAGAGCTACATATGTCAACAATTTAGATGTATTACAAAAGTCAAAGCAATACTTTAATATTACATAAATATTTTTGTGATTTTGCAAAATGAACAAAAGCAAATTATACAATGAAAAAAATAATATATATATATATATATATATATATATATATATATATATATATATATATATATTTTAAATATTAAAGTCAGCACTTTAATTAACCTCAGTCCCTGCTTCACTTTAACTCTTGTGTGCTGGAGAACACAACACAACTAATCATGTGTCATTACTTCTTTCTGAACCTTTTTTTCAGTAACAAGAGCCAAAGTGGACTTGAAGACAAATGATACCAACGCTGATCAAGAGAGATCAAGAGCTCTAGTGTAATGTCTCTCTCTCTCTCTCTCTCTCTCTCTCTCTCTCTCTGTGTCTGACACACACACACACACACCTAGTGTGTATATATATATATATATATATATATATATATATATATATATATATTCAGCCTATACCTGACTCTGGTGTGGACACTAGATGGCAATAAAACAAGGCCTTTTTTTTGGCTGTTGTTCTTTGTTGTTAACAATTCATAATTCATAATTCCAAACACATTTACAGTCAAAACTAAAAAGGTTTTCTAGAGGTTTTCCATTGGAATGTCACTAACGTTATTATTACTCTGGGATTTGGGGCTAGAAACACAGGGAGTGTACCTTTAAACTGTTTTTAAACTCACCTGTTGTTGTCTTACGGTACCTTTTCATATTCGTGATACTATTAATACGAACACCAAATGACAAGATTTTACAGTTACATCATAGGGTTTTGTTCAGGTGTCTTGATTTATGCCCTGGGGCAGCAGGTTGGGGTGGAGTGACTTGGGAGGAGATCAAATTCTGCTTATGGCTCCAGAAACGTCCCCACTGTGTTCTGGTGAACCGACAGCTGAGACCAAATCAATGCTGAATGAGACAGTATACAGTAAGGTATGGGAGGAGAAAACAACAAATATGTTGTAAAAATAAGAATAGAAATCAACTATTGAGACAAAATAAAAATAATTATAGCTGCAAGCTGCTGAACTGTGGGTCCAGTGTTTTATAAACTGAAAATATTTTAGCAGTTTTGTTCATAATTCACTGATTGATAGTTGCATTTGAAACAATTCACCCGCATATTAAAGCTGTTTCATAAAATGGAGTTTTGAGATTCAGATGGTTCCCACAATGTTGGCAGAGACCAGACCTCTATGCAAAGTGATGTAGAGCTTTATACCATTGATGTTGATGCACAGTTGTCTGTAAGATACATTTTTCCTGGCAACCTTACCACAATGACTGCTTTAGAGGTGCTAATAGGCAGATTTTCTGAAGTTTGGACTGAGCCGGTCAGGCTCTTTCCACCTGTTTCTAATCTCTCTGGATGCTGCTTCACATTTACTCTGTAAACTTACTCTCAAAGTATTGTGTTTGGCTCAAGGAATATGCTTAATGGTGACCAACAGCTTCACCTGTCAATGTCAGGTTCGGCAATAGAGCGGGTCAAGAAGACCAAACTACTGGTGTAGTGTTGGACCAACAGCTGTCGTGGTCTGAGCACATTGTCACTAAAATGGGAAGGGGCATAGCTATGACCACAAAGTGCTTTGCTTATTTAACACTCTGTTGTGTGTCAGGTGTTACAGTCCTTGGTCTTTACTGTCCATTCATATGGTCAGCAGCAGCTAAGAAGGACTTAAAGAAACTACAACTGGTTCAAAACCGAGCTGCCAGATCAGCACTCCAGTGTTCAATGAGAACTAATACGTCACATATGCACTCTCGCCTGTCATGGTTCTCAGTTAATTAAACTCCACCATAGCCTTCTCACGTTCTTCAGAAACATAGTATTTAATCAGACACCTGAATATTTCTTCAATCAGTTACAATACACATGTAACAGACAACCATCACACAAGGAACCTAGCTCAGGTCACTTGATACCTCCAACCCAAGAACAAACCTCCTCAAACGGACAGTTATTTTACTGCAATTACTGTTTGGAACTTACTACCTCCTTATAGAACTCATACAGGTAACATCTGTCATTTAAAAAACAATTAAAGGCTCACCTCAGGCCACTAACCACTCAACGTTTTCCATTGCTTTTGTAGTCTTCTGATCCTTCTTTGTATAAATTATGGATGCACTGTGTATATGTTCGGTTATGACAATTTACATCCCAGTCTTTGACTGTATCAGACTGTACTATTTGTATTCTTTATTATTCTGATTGTACTATTTTAACTGTTTGTTTCACGTCATGTTTTGCACGTTTTCTATGTATTACGTTTTGTCCTTTCTGTGGACCCCAGGAAGTTTAGCGGCCGCTAATGCGTCAGCTAATGGGACCCAGTTAATAAACTAAACTAAAATACACATGAGCGTGATATCAAGCTTCTCATCGAGAAAAAAAAGTATGATGAAAATAACAATAATGATAAGAAGAAGAGGAAGTAGAATCTTGCCTTTCCTGTCTGTCTATCGCTATCAAAAGAAGCAGAAATGCCCCCAAAAAATAATATAATAATAGAAAACTTTATTTGTAGCAACTTTCATTAAATGCAGCAGGAAGTACTTTACAATAAAGTAAAATAAGCCTATTTCCCAAAATGTCAAACTATTGCTCCAAACTCTCCTTTGCTCTATATTCGTTCTTCTACTCTGTGTCCCTTTATGTTATTCACATGTGTCGCTGGTGTTTGGTGTAATGCAATCACAATTTCTACACCAACAAGTTCCTTTAGAATCTCAGGTTGTACACATATACAAGCATGTATTCCTGAAGGAGGTCTTGGTGGATCTGAGAGGCCTGAGGGGTCACTGCAGGCTTCACTTCAGGATCAGCCTGATTATCAGCCTGTTCCAAATATACCAGACGCAAGGACGAGCCAAGGACTGAGCCACGAATACAAGACTGTCAAGATCAGCCAGAGGTGTAACGTCAAGACCGTAACAGTGTTCAAACGTCTTGAAGTCTTATTGTAAACTGCTGGTCCTGGTCCTGGTATTGATCCTGGACCTCTAGTCCCTGAAGCCATGCCCAGCCCCCCTGCAGAGCGAGCAGAGGACCAGCTGTCGCTGCACTAACAGTCTGACTATAATTTGAGATTTAACGGCATCTTACTGTGTTTAGCCTCTTTGCCCCGTTTGACATCACAGCGTCCAATTAAACAGGAAGCTGTTCGTTGGAAACAAGCAACTCACTAAAAGATAAACTCCATTTAAAAAAATTATTAAAACACATATTTATAAATGCAGTTATTTAATGAACTACTTGTGCTTAATGTGAAGCTCTTAACGTTTAATTGACGCATTGAGAAGTCGTGTTGCATTGATATTTTGTAATTTAATATGAAAGGTGATGTGACATTGTTTATTAATGTCAACATATTTATTGTTAAATTAAGATTAATTCATTTGTTTCTTTACATATTTTACATATTTGTTTAATTTGTATTGCATGCATGCATTATATTTGTATGTCTGATGTAAACTCAAGTTTATTTTGCCATTTCAACCATTAATTAAACATCGTTTTTCTTAGGATCAGGGTATCAAAACCATACAGAATATATAGATAATATACACACTAGGTTAGTATTATATTTACTATTAGTATATTGCAATGCAGTATTAGTCATTTAGCAAATATAGTTACATTTATAGGAAGTAAATGTGATAGATTTGCGTATGTTTACCTGTACTACGGCGGGTTTGTGTCAACAGGGTAGTTTGTACCCCCACTCTGTTTCTTCCATCTGTTTGTTCAACGATGGAGCTTTTAGAGGATTTAGATAAAGCTGATTTACTCCCTTTTTTCCTGAATCACACTTTAGAGTCGGGCTGTAATTAAAGAAGTAATTCACTCAATTGATAGCAGCAGAATATAGGTGAAATATTGAATACCTTTAAATATGACAAAAAGGTCAGAGTGGACTTTACAATAAATACATTTCAAAGTAACAACATGTCAGTAAAGGTTTAACAGTTTCTTTATGAATTCTAGTTCTGATCTGAAGTTAGACTGAAGCGTCCACTCACCCCCTTCAATACAACACACCTTCCCATACACACACACACACACACACACACACACACACACACACACACACACACACACACACACACACACAAACCCTTGACTTACATCAGGAAGTTATTTGGGGTTATTTGGACTATTGACACTTGTTTAACAAGACTGATATAATTATGGACTGTTGGAAAGAGTAACAGGACATTGTAATTTGTTTGTGTTGGTGAAATGGTTTTCTTTTGAAAAGTGAACACATTAAAATGTGTATGGTATGATAGAAATCATTTTAGGTTTATTTATTTTGTCCTTAATTGTGGTTGGAAAGTGTTTTGAAAGAGAATTAATCTGCTTTTTATGAGGTTAATCCTGAGAATGATCTTTACACTCTTCAAAAACATTTTACCTTGCCATTTTGTCTCCATATGCTCTATTTTTATTATTGTATTCTATTCATGTTACATCGTTTTACATAGACCTACGTCTGAGTATTTATTTTCTTGATTTTTTCTATTTATCTGTATTTCTGCCTATGTGTTGCTGAATCTTATTCTGATTTAGAAAGTCAAACGTTTGACGTACATATTATCTCACAATGCTGACGATAAACGTAAGACATTGAACGTCTCATAATTTGTATTCACTTGAATACAACCCAGTGCCAGGGACGACCTTACGCGATGACGTCACATCAACCTAACGATGACTTCATGACGTCGTATACGTACTTACGTACGCTCCCTGCTCCTGTGCTAACTGCTAGCTACCTAGCTACTTTCTGTAGCTCTGCTCGCCTTATGTTGTTGTAACCTGAGCACTAACTCGAAATACCAGTCAACAAAAAACAACCGTTATCGTTCTCCGGAGCCTTTCTGAGTGCACGTTACGTGTCGAGCCGTAGCCAGCCATGGCTCTACAAGGCCCGGAGGAGATGGTCGAAGAGCCGGAGGACCTGGACGACCAGGACGCTAGCAGCATCTCTCCGGCCGAGGAGATAACGCTTCCTCCCGGGCCCGGAGGCGACGACGAGCCGGAGGAGGCTCTGCTGCTGCCCTGGGACCGCTTCTCCACCTGGCTGCACTGCATCTGCGTGGTCGGCTTCGACCTGGAGCTGGGACAGGCGGTGGAGGTGAGAGCGGAATGGATGATTCTCCGGGGGAAAACTCCTCTAGATTGTAGCTAAAAAAAAAAAGCTTAAGTTAGCAGTTATTAAAGGGGTCAGACTATTTCCTGGAGTGTAGTACATAAACATCTCAATGTTCCCTGTTGTGGTTGTTCGTTGGTCTTAACAGTGCTGACGTGTGTGTGTACACACAGATACAGAGGGTGTAGAGGAACATTAGAACTGTAGGATCACGATCTCATTACCGAATGGTGTACTTTATCGTAGTCTAGGTGAATACTGTGTGTTTACTTTTCCCTGCATTTAGTCTGTTTCAACAGCATCAGCTCAGCTACTATCTAAATGGAGTTATTTTTTGCTGTAAACTTTTTTCAGGCCAACTCGAGGAGTTGAGCAAGGCATCACTGGCATGGGATGGTTTGAATCCAACACAACATACACCGATTGTTCTCACAGGTGTTTGTGTTGAACTGGGTTCAGGATCCTGCAAGTCTTTCACTTTCTCTAAGGAGCTGAGCAACACTGAGACTTTCTATTATTATTATTATTATTATTATTATTTATCTTAAGAGTTTATCTTTTTGATTTTCTGATGGAATAAAGTAGTTTCTGAA
>NW_027176979.1:7500-37500 GCF_023349555.1 Cebidichthys violaceus | reverse complement strand
CTTCACGAAAGTGGTTGTATTAAACTGAGTGTAGATAAACTTTATTTACTTTCCCTCTGTAAAGCTCTGTGTGGCCACAGCTTTGATCTACTCTGACTCAGATCACTGTTTGTGTGTTTGATTGACAGCTTGTAATGACATAGACCGCTGGCCGACGCCCCATCCTGGACGAATTCTCACGCTTCCCATTATGGGCGTGGTCATCAAGGTACACGCACGCACGCACGCACACACACACACACACACACACACACACACACACTCACTAGGTAGGCGTCAGTAGGCGTTTCAGTGTGACTTGTCAAAGCAGCGCCGTGCAATGCCAATGTGAAACCGCCATTATTCATGGAATAGTCACACCTGTGATTGTCAACATGTTTGCCAGGAGAATATATATATCTATATATCTGTAAGAGCACATTGGGGGGAGCCTGGGATGTAAGAATTTGATTGACCAACAAAGTGTACATTTCAATAAAAATAACATTTTAGAGCATAAAACAAATACTTTGACTGTGTCGTTGTGTACAGAATCACCCGGATGAAAAGCAACCATGACTTGTACGCTACCGTCCTGCGTTTGATTAAAGCCTTCAGAAGAAGTGTAGAGTTCATATTCTCAGTGTGTTAAATATTGAGTGGTCAAAACTGTGACTGTGTTGTATCTGTGCACCGCTGCAGATTAGAATCCCGACCTGCTACGACAAACCAGGAACCTCCCAGCTGGTCCAGTCGGCGCAGGTGACCACAAGCAAACACATACAAAATATTTTAATATTGAATAAAATGTTGTTTTGATTATTTTGCATTGAAAACGTGATTATGTGCTGCGTTCCAGAGTGACAGTCAGGTGTCCATTGTGCTCCCGACCATCCATGAAGTGGACCTCTTCAGGTGAGACCTGCAGCTGTTTATTCCTTCCACACGACACACAAGCTTCTGTCACCACCTGCTGTTTGAGGGCGGTACTGCAGCACTTCTCTGCCGTCACAACCGTACTGCCAGATCCCAGTACGTAGTATGTCAAATACAGTTTGCCAAAAGTACCAGGATGTTCTAGTACATTCCTGTCGCATTTCACAGCAGGCAAGCCAGAACGCTCCTCTGACTATTCTGAGGCTCAAATATCAAGCAGCCATGTTATGATGATGTATTATGTCCCCATTGAATGCATACTGCCTGCAACAGTACGTACTCTGTTTACTAAAAGTAAAAAGAAAATGTACGTGATTTGGAACTTTTGGCTCATGTTTCCTCGAAACAGCGTACGAGGAATGTTTTAACGTGTTCTCCTCGTTAAATAGATGCCCGTTAAATGTTGGATCACAATCATCATCTCTGTTGTTCTGGACGGCAAGGACAATAACATCAAGCATATTTTGTAGTATTACACATGTATTTTAACCGATTTCATCCGGTTTAAATACATTCTTCATCAAAAAGGAACACAGAGAGTGGCCCTTCTCTGCTGCCGTAGTTGCAGAGCTTGCGTAACACATCAGGGTGTTCAACGCGCCACCGTTGGTTTGAATAAATGCTTTGCTGCATTTTTTTCGAGGATGTAAGTCCAAACCACCTTTCTTTGCCTGCCAATATATATATCTTTTGTATGGGACAAAATAAAGACAGATGTTTCCTTAAACGTCTGCTTTTCAATATTCAGTTTGTGTTTCTAAAACGTGACTGTTTACTTGTTTAGTTAGTGTCCTTATTCACAGAAAACTCACCACAGGGTCAGTGTGAGCATCATGAATACTCAGCATCACCATGTTGACTTAAAAGAACAACAACAGCTGACTGCTCACCTTCAGGTGTATTTCTTTATTTTGTCTTTAATCAAAGACGGAGAAAGAATAAAACTAGACGTAACGATGAGTATTTGGAAATATTAAGAAAACACCACATGCTCTCTTAAAAATGTGTATTCAGAATCATTTGTTAAGTAAAGACCAATAATGAAGCTTTTCACTGAAACTTTCAGGTCATTTTAATACTTTTGTGAAAATCCACCAGAGAAAATGAGTTGTGCTGAAGAAAGTGAAGTAAATCTGTGTAAACAGCGTTACCATAAGGAGACCATGAGGAGACCATGAGGAGACCATAAGGAGACCATGAGGAGACCATGAGGAGACCATGAACCTCAGCTTCTCTCTCTTCCTCTCCTTCTCCAGGTGTTTCTACCCAGTCTTCTTCCACATCCAGATGTTGTGGGAGTTGGTGTTGCTGGGGGAGGCGCTCGTCGTCATGGCGCCGTCGCCAGCCGAGTCGTCGGACACCGTGCTGGCTTTGGTCAGGTGAGGGGGGGGGGCAGGTTATGTTAAATTCAGTGTGTTCTGACTTTATGTCTTTAAGTCACGGAGAAAATGTGAAATGTGGTATTTCACATTTTAAGTTCAGTTTTAAACGTCTTGAAAGTCTGTCTCTCTCTCTCTCTCCCTCTCTCTGTCTCTCTCTCCCTCTCTCTCTCTCTCTCTCTCTCTCTCTCCCTCTCTCTGTCTCCCTCTCCCTCTCTCTCTCTCTCTCTCTCTCTCTCTCTCTCTGTCTGTCTGTCTGTGTCTCTCTCTCTGTCTCTCTATTCCTCTCTCTCCCCCTCTCTCTCTCTCTCTCCGTCTCTCTCTTCCTCTCTCTCTCTCCCTCTCTCTCTCTCTCTCTCTCCCTCTCTCTCTCTCTCCCTCTCTCCCTCTCTCTGTCTGTCTGTCTGTGTCTCTCTCTCTGTCTCTCTATTCCTCTCTCTCCCCCTCTCTCTCTCTCTCTCCGTCTCTCTCTTCCTCTCTCTCTCTCCCTCTCTCTCTCTCTCTCTCTCCCTCTCTCTCTCTCTCCCTCTCTCCCTCTCTCTGTCTGTCTGTCTGTGTCTCTCTCTCTCTCCCCCCCCCCCCCTCCACAGCTGTATCTCTCCTCTGCGTTTCTGCAGTGACTTCCGGCCGTACTTCACCATCCATGACAGCGAGTTTAAGGAATACACGACCAGGACTCAGGCTCCGTGAGTAAAGACGAACCGTGTGGCCCTTGAGCAAGTCACCGACTACGTTTACATGCACGTTTATTCCAGTTTACGTGCAGCTGTGCATATTAACCATGATTAACGTAAAATCCCCCCATTACATACATCCTACAACTAGGTCCTTTAAATAACTTCAATTTCCTCCCGCAAGTTTTGCAAAAGTATTTTCTTCAACCTATTCCTTTTACGGCTGTGTACGATAAGACGCTTTAGTAACTTACATATTTCAATGTATTCTTATATATTTGTTTTCTATTGTACATTTTCATATTTTTTTTATTTGTATTATGTCTTTTTACTATTGTTCTGTCTTTATTGTTATGCACCAGTCACCGACTCAAATTCTTTGTACGTGATTCTGAACAGACTGGTTTGTTCAGAATCAAACGCACGGAGCTGCTCGTAAAAACCCAGAGTCACATGTTTCAAATGAGCTGTATACTTGTCATATGAATGCTCCTAAAACTGGAATAAATATCAGCATGTCCCACATGTCTGAATCAGAAAATGCTGCATTTATAGTTTTGTAATCAATGATCTCTGTAGTCATAATTCTCTGTAGCCATAATTCCTCTAAAAGGGTTAAGGTCTTGCTCACGTTAGCTTCTGGCTCCTTTTGTTCCTGTAACTGCACACAGTCTGAGTTGAGTTGATAATTGTTGCGTCTCTCTCTGTTCTCTCTCTGTCTTCAGGCCGTCGGTCATTCTGGGAGTGACCAATCCCTTCTTTGCTAAAACCCTGCAGCACTGGCCACACATTATCCGCATCGGAGACATGAAGCAAGCGGGTGGGTGACACTGCTGCTGGTCGAATGGGATGTTTGTCTTCAGTTGATAAAAGACAAATGTTCAAAAACCTTGCATTGCGATGGAGTCCGCTACCACAGACTGTCAGAGCCTGCTGCTAAGAGCTTTTCTTAATGGACTCTGGTGCTCGTGAACACTACCGTTTCTGTCCGCAGGGACTGCCAAAATCAACACCAAATGAAAGTTCGTTGTAGTAGCTTTAAATGAAGGTCTGATCTTTCCTCTCTCCATCTGTCTGCTCCTCTCAGGAGAGATGGCCAAGCAGATGAAAGTCAAGAAACTGAAAAACCTCAAAACCCTGGACTCCAAACCTGGTAAATGATTCACATCCTCCGTGTTTATTTCTCAGTATCGTTACTACTTTGTTTTTAATGTGCAGCACCTGCAGCTCTCTCACAAACTCACATCCACAGTTATGAGGCTGCAGATTGTCAGACCGGCTGAACACTGACCGTGTGTGTGTGTGTGTGTGTGTGTGTGTGTGTGTGTGTGTGTGTGTGTGTGTGTGTGTGTGTGTGTGTGTGTGTGTGTGTGTGTGTGTGTGTGTGTGTGTGTGTGTGTGTGTGTGTGTGTGTGTGTTTTTGCAGGTGTGTACACTGCATATAAGCCGTATCTCAACAAAGATGAAGACATCATCAAACAGCTTCAGAAGGTAAGAACAGGTCATTGTGCTGCACATGTCTGAACTCGTCTTATTGATTGACTGATTGGAGCCATTTTCCATTAAACCTCATGTGGGTAACAACAAAACAACAACGACTGTTTATCAGAAGGGGACGTAGTCACCGTCAAGTCACCCATTGGTTTGTGGACTGTTGTTATGAAGCCTCCTTTTGGCCGTCGCCATCTTGGCTTTTTTGCAACCAGAAGTGACAGGATGCTGAATAAGACATTTTTAGGCAAATAAGACATTTTTAGTGGACCAAAATGTAACTATTAATCTCATCAACTGAAAACACAATGTGTCAAAGGGTTAAAGTTCTATGACGAAAACATGGACAACTCTGTGGTAGCGACCTGTCAATCACTGTGTAGTCCCGCCCTAAAGTATACTCTGCTTCATGGTCTATTATAATCTAAATGGGACCATAAATTATGAAATGAGAAAAGGTTTGAGAAAGGTTTGTGTTCTTCGGAGCTGTAGACTAATACGTAGTTTTGTAAATGCTCCCAAACTTCTACTGAGAAATGTGTTTGAACTAGAAGCATCTAGTGTGAGAGCAGTGTGAGAGCAGTTTAATGTTTGATAATGAAGATGTTTTTATTTGTTTGTTTTCCAGGGTGTCCAACAGAAGAGACCCTCAGCGGCCCAAAATGCAATTCTTCGCCGCTATTTTTTAGAACTGACGCAGAGCTTCATGATCCCACTGGTAACGACCGATGATTTTTATTTTATCTTTAAGTTTCTAAAGATTGTCTTGTTTGTCAAAAAAATGTTTAAAACATTTAGTTTTCTCTTACTATGTTTATTATGTAGTATATATATTTTATATATATTTATAGATATATATATATATATATATATATATATATATATATATATATATATAAAATATAAATTCCTTGCACTGTATGTGAAAACCTACTTGACAATAAATCTGATTCTGAAGTGATTTAACTGTGTGTGTGTGTGTGTGTGTGTGTGTGTGTGTGTGTGTGTGTGTGTGTGTCACAGGAGCGGTATGTGGCCAGTCTGATGCCTCTACAGAAGTCCATCAGTCCCTGGAAGAGTCCTCCTCAGCTGCGACCGTTCATCCAGCAGGACTTCATGAAGACGCTGGAGAAGGCTGGACCTCAGCTCACCTCCAGACTGAAAGGAGACTGGATTGGACTCTACAGGTAAACGAAACACGAACAAACCCAGCATGTATTCTAAACACTATTCTACACAGCTACCTATACTACCATGACTTTTGATAGCAGAACAACACATTAATGCGCATCATCCTCAGCCTCATGTGAACTCATCATGCTTGGGTTTTTGTTTCTCTGCGTCTGAAGGCATTTCCTCAAGTCTGCCAACTTTGACGGCTGGTTCCGCAACAGGAGGAGAGAGATGACCCAGAAACTGGAGGCTCTGCACCTAGAGGCGCTGTGTGAGGAGGTGAGGAGGGAGGGAGGGAGGAGTGAGATAGTCGAAGATCAGATGCAGTCAGAGTCATTCTGTAAACCTGAACTGATATTTCAGACTTCTTCCCAGACTTTTCAAGTTGTTCAGGGCTATCTGACTAAATCAGTTGACACGTTTTGCCCCAAATTGTACTCTCACTCTGGATTACACCGGCCTCAGCGGTCCGCTCTGCTAAAGATATATGTTTTAACGGAGAGCAGACCGAGCCATCTGGGCGATATATAACAAATGTTTAATCCATGTTGTTCGTAGCTGGGCTTTTAAGGGTATTAACTTTCTGTAAGTCTACAGAACAACAAAGTAGGAAATAACAACAATAAACACAATCACAACAGACTAGAAACAAACCGTAGCTCACTTACTTCCTCGTGATATCAATGAGAAATGACCAATTCAAAGAAACCTGCATGTCAACAAAAGAAGCCGCAAAACCGGATCGCAGCCAGAACCTGGTGCACGGCGCTCAGTGGAAACCAGTAACAATGTAAATGAATGGAGGGTGTCTTCATTCATTTAGGGTTGGACATGTCTCAACCTGTCTGTCTGTCTCTATGTGTCTGTCTGTCTCTCTGTGTCTGTCTCTCTGTGTCTATGTCTATGTGTCTGTCTCTATGTGTCTGTCTCTCTGTGTCTTTCTGTGTCTCTAGGATCTGCAGCAGAGAGTCCAGCAGCACTCTGAGGTGGAGACAGTTGATCTGGTTCTGAAGCTGAAAGATAAACTGGTACAAACTCATCCGCTGCTATTACTAGTACTCCTGTACTGGGCTGTATATTTGTGATGTACTTTTTACGATTGTGTTTGATAATAATAAAAAAATTGAATAACATTTTAATATCATGTTAAACTATAGCAGCTCCTACAACTACTGCTACTAGTACAACTGAGTACTGGTACCAGTAACAGTACTAATAGTAGTAAGTAAAAGTACTCTTGTATTGCTGCTGCAACAAAATAATTTCCCCTCGCAGATCAATAAAGTACCATCTATCTATTAGTACGACAAAGTATTAATCACTTTAGAGAAGTAAAACTAAACAATAGGTTCCAGTGATGCTACTGATACAAGTACACTACAGCTGCTACATGTACCAGTGATACTACTGATACAAGTACACTACAGCTGCTACATGTACCAGTGATACTACTGATACAAGTACACTACAGCTGCTACATGTACCAGTGATACTACTGATACAAGTACACTACAGCTGCTACATATAACAGTGATACTACTGATACAAGTACCAGTGATACTACTGATACAAGTACACTACAGCTGCTACATGTACCAGTGATTTTACTGATACAAGTACACTACAGCTGCTACATATACCAGTGATACTACTGATACATGTGCCAGTGATACTACTGATACATGTGCCAGTGATACTACTGATACAAGTACCAGTGATACTACTGATACAAGTACCAGTGATACTACTGATACAAGTACCAGTGATACTACTGGTGCTCTTTGTTTACCACTGGAGTCAAAGCACTAATTCTAGTTTTATATCCCAAATATAAATGTTGTTATTCGTGACAAAAATAAGACCCGATTTTCCACAAACCAGAATTATCCCTTAAATCTCTAATGAACTGAACTTTCTCCTCTGCAGACTCAGGCGGAGAGGGAGCAGCTGCCGGTGCGTCCGGGGACCGTGGCCAAGCTGAGGGCCCACATAGATGCCGTGATCCTGGCCTTACCAGAGGACCTGCAGGGCATCCTCCACAAGCCCTCCACTCCCTGACCATTGCCCCCCCCCCCCCCCCCCCCCCCAGTCTGCAACCCTTACCCCAGTCTGAGCTTGTTTTAAAGTTTCGGGGGTAGTGGGTCTCCTCCCAGACTGGGCCCCAGTTTGAGGACCTCTTCTGGTTCTAACATGGAAAGCACAGAGCACATTTTTGTTCATCCAACTTCAGTTTTTAATTTTTATTTTTTGACCCAAACGTCTCCGGTAGTCGCTCTCGTCTCGGTGAACATGTGACGACATAAACTCCTCCGAAGAGTTTTCAGGAGGTGAAACAGAATTGAAAAATGATGAGGAGGTGTTTGTTTTTTTCCATCACAGAGACGTTATGAAGAAAGGAAAAGGAAGCGCTTGATTCGTCACCGCTTTGCTCTTTCGGCATGCAGCTCCGGTACAAGAGCTTCATCTGAGCCTTTGTGTGGCAGAAGGACTCGTCATCACCTTGAAGGTACGAGCAGGAAGAAGAACCCAGCTGACCTGTGAGCCTCAGGCGGCTTTTAATTTTGACTTTGCCGATGGACTGCTGCAGTCCGGTGGAACTGACTTTGGAGTTTTGTTTTTTTCATGTTTTTAAAAGAAGTGCACTTCATCACTAACTGGACCAGTGTGCCCTTCTCTCTCTCACACACACACAGACACAGACACAAACACAGACACACACACACACACACACACACACACACTCTCGCATGTTTTTATGCAAACAAACTGAGCCGAGCAGAGCCAGCAGTGCTTTATGGGTAAATTGAACTGCTATATTAACTAATAAAACACACACAGAGAGCATTAAGCACCAGCGACGCTGTAATAACTGTCAATGCAGTAAACAACTCCTGTTTCTCATTAGCCAATCACAGCCCTGTATCTGTGTCACATTTGTGAAGCCCATGTGACAGCATGAGGGAAACATTCAAAATGTCCTCAAATGTTTAGAAGTCTTGGTGTGAATTGTCATTTTCTGAAGACTGATTTTCACCTAAATCTGAGCTTCTCTGAGAGAAGAAAGTCCAAACTGTCAGAGCTGAAACTCAACCAGCGTGTTTTTAGATGATTGGTGAGCGACTGGTGGCTTGTGTGTGTTAAACAAACACTTCAGCCAGCTCTGTTTTAAACGATGCTGGTGCCTTACAGGAAGGAGAACCAAAGACTCGATGAGTTCGTCTCAATCTGGTTCCTGTAAAGATAATAAAGAGCGTCTTTTAGCTGCAGCTCAACACGATTGTTCTCACGTTAAACTTAAAATTTACTCCGCTGAAGAACAACAACTTCTGACGGCCGCCGATCCTCTGCGTTGCCTTCAGACCCAAACAGAAAATATGGCTGAAGTCTGTTTTCACGTGTTTTCCGATGAGCAAGTGAACGACACAGACGCATCGTTGAAACTAAAACCCGGCAAAGTCGCAGAAAAAATACAAGGACTCTTCTAATAAAGGGGTAACTAGCACTGCATCAATTGGCGGCATGTTTTAGCTCATTAACTGCAAGTTGTCTTCAGACGATACATTTTTATATTGATTTTTCTTTTATTGGTTTCTGGTCATTTCAGTGTTTGACGGCTTTGAGCTACATTGCCAGAATCAAGTCCTTCAAAAAAAACGAATAATTAAGCAATATTGAGAAAACAATAATGCGACTTTGATCATTTATTTAAATTGTTAAAACTGTTCTAGGCCACAAAACAATTTAGTTGAAACTAAAAGCTTCTGACTTTATTTGAATCCATAAAAAAATTCTTCGACTTCTAAAAAGAAAATGTAAAAAACATCTTTAATCAAAGCAATAACGGATCATTTAATTTATTTCAGTTATTTGTATTTTCAGAGTTTTAAATGACAATAACTTTGTAGCGTTTTCTAAAAGTGTCGTTGGTGAAACGCACAGTTTGCATTTCAAAATCTCACTTGAAAATGTTAAACTCTTTTCAGACGTATGGTTTGTGTTTTTGTTTTCCTTAAAGCCATCATGTAACACACGTTGTATAAATACTTTGTCGAGCACATCATTGTAAAGAAGAATAACTCAAATGTGTGCTGGTTGGAAAAACCTGTGACATCTGGTTGTTGGGCAACCATGTAAGTTTTATATTTGTAAAAAATAACAACTTATTTTAACAATTTTAAATTTTTTTAATGGAGGGCTATTCTCATATTTCACTCTGTAGAGAATTAAGAGTTTTGTACATAATGGTGTAAAGTGACATGACGGCCCAGATGTGATGATGAACAATAATTATTTTGCTATTACGACAGACGTCTTACTAAATGCAGAGATATAAATAAGAACGGCTCTATATAATGCTTATTTATCTGTCTTAGGAGAATTACAATGTTGTTGAGAAAAGTTGACATTTTGAATTTGTAGGTTTTTTGCTGTCAGACACTGAAAATGTTACATTTTAGCATTAATATAATGTAACTAAGAGGCTCAGAAAACATTGATATTGGACAATTGAACAAAACCACATGTCAACTAGGGGACAGTTTAGGTAAATTAAAGAATTAAAAAGATTGTATTATGCCAAAAACTTATGGCTGAGATATTTTTTGTTATCTGAAGCAGTGCTGGAAGAAGTGTAGAAATACTAGTATTATATATCAAAATATACTCTAAAAGAAACTAAAGTAACAGGACTCAATATGCAGAATGTATATTATAATATTGAATCATAATTATTGATGAATTCATGTGTTTTTATCTTAATCTATATTAATACATCATAATTTATTATTTTGTATTATTCTGAATCTGCAAACTAAGTAAAGGTATTGAATAAATGTAGGGGATTCGAAATAAAAACGTTTCCCTCTGAATTGTAGTGTAAAGTATAAAGGAAAGTACAAGTACCTTAAAATTGTATTTAAGTACAGTACTTGGGTAAATGTACTTAGTTTCCAGATAAAATGTTTGCCAGCTGTGAAACCAACAGGATAATGAAATTTTTATGATAGATATGTTATATGTATATATCAATAATAATAAGACACTACAAATTCAAAATGTCAACATCCGCTTATACAAGCCTCTTATGTTGCATAGCTGCACATATTTTGCTCCACTGACACTCACTATCTTTGTGTTTTCATTGAAGCGATGTAACCACTACTCTAAAGCACTCCGACGGCCGGAAGGACTTCAGCTTTAATAAACAGTGTTGATAAGAAGCGTGTTTTTCACATGATGGCCTGCAGGTTGTTTCATTTCTTTGTAAGCCAATTAAAAGATGATTATGATAATTATCAGAGTTGTACGTTAACTTTATTGTGTCCGCGGTGGTTATTTTTTTACATTAAACAGAAAGCTTCAATTTTAGTGTATTTTTTTGTCTGTTTTTCAACATAGAACACTGGGGGGGTATGATATATGGTTGTCCACCGGATGGATGTGTGTGCGCTTTTGGTCTCCACCAACTGCTGAGGCAAATATCCGTCTCTTCAGCTGCTAAATGCTCCTCTATGTTCAACAGCTAGTTTCTCTGTCTGCTGTTTGCTGCTGATCAGCTAGTGTACTGTTGTTGTTTTTTTACTGAGGTAATAAATCAAGAGAGAAGTAGAGTCATTTTCTCATAGACTTCTATACAACCAGAGGAGTTGCCCCCTGATGGACACTAGAGAGAACGCAGCTTTAAAGTATACTTGCTTTTAACTACAGACGTGACCATGTAGTCAAAAGCTATTTTGAAAAGTTATAATAAATATTGCGTAAAGCGGTTTTAAAATGTAAATGTGTTTAAAATGCGTTTAGAGTAAAGTCTGGGTATTGGAATTGGAGTTTTTTAAGGAACATAATGTAATTTAGTGTAATAAAATTTACAAAACTGATAACTGGTAAATAAAATAAAAACAGTATTGAAGACTGTTATTGTATTCCAAATGCTGTAACAGATGTATCATGAGACTCAGATTGAACCAGAAAGTGAGTGAACATGGAAATTATTTCAACCCCTGATGAGGACAATATCCATCTTCTATAAGAATAAACATATTTACCCAAATGGTGAACTGTCCCTCTGACCTCCCAGCTGCTTCTTATATAAAATTTACAATCAGTAACGATATTGTGTCAGCCACCTCTTTATTGTATTATAACGTGAAAAAAGAAGGAAGCAAATACATGTTAAACAAGAACATCAAGAGTCAGTTCAATTTAAAGGATAATCATACAGGGTTTGTTACTGAGACGAGTTTGTCATAATAATGTCATCACGTACTTTTAATAAAAATCAGTAATCAGTAGTAGTTTGAATTTCATTCATGATTAATCGTCGTTATTGATTATTGATTGATTGATTATTGTGAATTCTTCATTATCGAATGAAGAACAGAGGACACAGCTTTTCGTACACGTGTTTCATTAAAGCTGCTCGCTCTTACTCCTCTCCACGTTGTAAAACTTCCTGGTCTTCTTCCCTCCCTTTGGTCGACACCCTTTCCTTCCCCTGCTGCTGCGGATTGGCTGTCTCCCCTGCACCTCAAAGGTGTCCTCCAATAGTGATTGTCCTCTGAGGGAGTAACTGATGTCGGACCAGGAGAGGGCGGAGCCTCGGTATGGCCTAAAAACAACAAAACAAATGGTGGATTTATAACAAGTTTATAAAAAAACATGAATATAATAATAACGATAAAATAACAACATCAACTACAACAACTATTATTATTGTTTCAAATTATTATAAATAATAATAATAATATACGACAGGACATTTAATGATGAAATAACATTGTGGTATTCACTGTCCTCCATTGCCAATTTGCACATTATATATAGGTTCTTCACTTCCTGCCCTCCACCTGAATTCTGCGCGTCATAATAGTCACGTGATGAAAAACAAGCTATATAGAGAAAGGTCACATATTTCAAAACTGGACGGACACACACACACACACACACACACACACACACTTACGCGTAGACGCCGCTGGTCATGTAGTTGAAAACTTCTCTGTAGCTGAGAGCATAATCCCAAATCTGGACGTCTGTCAACTGACCGTCAAAACCTGAACATTCCATCACAGGCTCACCTGACCAGTCATACTGAACACACACACACACACACACACACACACACACACACACACACACACACACACACACAAATAGAAGACAGATAATATTAGAGACAATCATGAAGATTAAAGATGACTGCAGACAAAATCCAACAAGAGTTTGTCCGATGTTATTGCTTCGACAAATCTAATACAAAAAGAATCTCCTCAGCAACTTAAAATTGGCTCCTTCACAGTGGTTTGTGGTTTATTAAAGTCATTTTGTATTGTAGTGAGAACTTAATGAACTCGATTTGATACATATGCAAATCCTTTTGTGAATAACTGTGGAAGTGGAAATCAAGCTGTCCCCGCCTCCACAATTTCTAAGGTCTATAAAACAGAAACATGTTAATGTACAATTTAATAACGCAAGTATATTTCTGATATTTCTGTCTTTGGGCCAAAACATAAAGATGAAAAACAGCCCAAAGTTAAGACAACACAAGGGGCTGCGTTGGGACGTGTTGATAAAAATATATATTGTGGTTTATTACCTTTTTTCAACTGCAAATTGTGCAGTTTGTCAACTTCTGTTTAATTTAATGAGATACAGTTTTCACTCACTTTATTGCAGTAAAATGTGTTTGTCGGTCCAGTAGATATGTTGCATCATGCACTTGAAAAACTAAATTGTTTTTATTACAGTCTACATTGTCCGATCCCTCTGACTTTACCCATGAACGCACCAAAAAAACAATTTGGCAACATCAAAGGGGACTGAAAAATAAATTGTTGATGTAAAAATTACATCACTAATCATTACTGAAACTTGCCTTCTCTCTAGTGTCCATCAGGGGGCGACTCCTCTGGTTTTATAGAAGTCTAGTCTAAAATGACTCTACTTCTCTCTTGATTTATTCCCTCAGTAAACATTGTAAACATGAGTTTATGGTCTCAAACTCTAGTTTACAGTCTTCTTCAATACAGCATGATGTTCATTTAGTACATTATGCTCCATTTAGAGTCAAACAGACCATAAAGCAGGGGATGCTTTAGGGCGGGGCTTACTGTGATTGACAGGTTGCTCACTAATCTGCAGTCCATATATGGTCACTTCCATTCACTAGTTGCAAAAAACAAGATGGTGACCGCCAAAATGCCGAACTCGAGGTTTCAAAACTACAGTTCACAAACCAATGGGTGATGTCACGACGACTACCTCCACTTCTTATTTACAGTCTACAGGCTGAAGCTACAAAAATGCAAAACAAGTAATGTTGTATTCCAGGATGAGCTGCTTTGTTCTCACTTGACGGGGCAGGATCTTCCTGATGCTGATGTTTGAGCCACTAAACACCTGGGCCACATTCTTCATGGAGTCCACAGTGAAGCAGACACTGTTCCAGATGTCCGGTCCAATGTTTGTCCAGAACCTGATGTTAGGTTGAAAGGACTGCTGGTAGTAACCATAGGTCAGCATATACGACGCAGCACCATTGACACCAAACTGCAGAGGGGTTCTGCTGGATGGACTGAGTGTGAAGAGTAGGTAGAAGTTTTCGGCCAGGTAACGCAGACACACAGACACACCTGCAGGAGTCACATGGTCATGGTCAGTGTTGATTGTTGTTTGGTTGTTGTAGTGCATGAATTAAAAAAGAAACAGACGAAAATAAATAGTGCAGACAATAGAAATAGAACTAAGTTTTGCAGATATGTTCAATATGCAGAGAGCTTTTTTGGGGGATTAATATTAAAATATAAATGTTTTATTGTTATGTTGATACAAAATGTTTCCTTCAGTTAGTTTTGATCAGCTTCCTGCCGACACAAAGCAACCACAAAGAGACAAAAATACACAAAAGGACTACAAAGAGACACAAAATGACCACAAAGACACACAAAACAATGACAGAGACATGAAACATCAACTTAGATCTCTGGTGCTGATTATTTATGGCTGTAGTGGATAACCTGTATCTTTAAATACTTGTGTAGTTTTGTCTTTTTATACTTGCTCGACTTCAACCCTTATTTTGTCTTGCTGCATTTTGCTGGGAAAAAATCCATGAAAAACATCTTGAATTGTGGCCAAAAATAAATGAATAAAGTTGAAGTTTTATGCTCATATTAGCCAGCCTTTTATTTTACGGGTTTTTGGGTCTGAAGGACAGAATTAATGGATTTTGTCTGAAAAAAAATAAAAATAGCATTGAATCAGAATAAACTGACAGTATGACAAAAAAATTATAGTAATAAATAAATACGATGATTTAGTTTGAAATTACTCTTTAAGTCTAACCCCCCCCCTCTTGTGGTCAGAAATCACTTAATGCAGCTTCAATCTGCAAAACATAATGAAGAACATCCTAAACAAACAGGCATGTAAACAAATCCATTCAATACCATCACTTCTCATCAGGAGAACATGAGAGCAAACCTGTCCATGTTTGTGTTTAGTTATGTGGTTTGTGAATGTACTCACCTCTAGTCGTAGGTGCTGTGGTCCAGGGATAGGTGGTGGGAGGGGTGGTGGTGCTGTAGTAGGGACTGGTTGAGGAGGAAGGATAATAGTAGGGTGCGTATAAGGATATCCCTCTTCCATTACTAGACAAAGTGAACATCTTCCCGTTTAAACTTTGTCCAGGTGTTCCTAGAGGAAGAAAGAGGAAAAGAAACCACACAAACATGTTGGCAGCATTATATTAAATCTCCTTTTCATTAATGCACCCTCACACCATACAATACAGTACATTGTGTTTATTCAAATTGTTTGTCTCATTAAATCATGAAAGGATAAGTTTGGTGGTGGACTACAATTTTGTTATTGTCAACAAATCCCATGAAAAGACCAAATGTGTTATTCCGTCTCTCAACCTTTTCTGACTTCTCTCTGTGGCTCTGAGCTCGGAGTCTCTTGGTTCCTACTGAAGATGTAAATGTTCAAAAAACGGATCCCAAATATTAAGTGTCAGTTTTTAAAGAAATGTCCTAAAACAGTAGTTTTTATCAAACGTCCCGCAAACCGGACTGTTCATACAGCGTTCACACTGTAAAAACTGTGATTGGGGTTAATTCATAATTAAAAAAGAAATAATAGAAACCTTTACATAATAAAAAAGACTGTGTACAGTTTGGAATTCAACTGAGCTGAATTCATCACATTCTAATAATTTAATAATTACACTACTAAGTTTTGTTTGATGAATTGAATAATCAGAACAAGGGGAAACAAATAAGTAGTGCCGGGACTGGATGAGGGAAACTGTACTGGAAAACACACACACACACATATATATATATATATATATATATATATATATATATATATATATTTCAAAGATATGGTTACTGCCGAGGTTTTTTGTGTTCAATTATTTTGAATGCATTCTCCATCATCATGTTTTTAGTCTGCATACAATTTATTTCCAGGGTGAAAACACTACATATTATGAAATTATTTAAAGGTCCACTCCGCAGGACCTGGCGACATCTAGCGGTGAGGTTGCAGATTGCAACCAACTGAAACTACTGTATTGTGCTAAGCGTGTAGGGAGAAGAATTATGGTCGAACACACAACACGAAAACACAAACAGCCCTATATGAAGTAAGTACTTGGTTTGTCCATTCTGGGCCACTGTAGAAACACGGCCCCCTAGAAACAAACTGCACATTCTAATCTCACTAAAACACAACGGCCTTTATTTGCAGGTATACACTAAAGAAAACAAAGTAATTGATATCATAATCAATTGCTGCCAATAGATCCCACTAAATGCTCCACACTGTACCTTTAAACAACATATGGAAACGGTTATTTAAACAGTGTAGAACTGGGTCACAGCTTCGGTCCCACCAAGACAAAAGAAACAAGGAAGTGTGTGCTTTGAAGCTGAACCTGAACCAGCGTTGGTTTCCTGTGTTTTCTCTCCCAACACACACACACACACACACACACACACACACACACACACACACACACACTGACATATAACAAAAATGACACTGACAAATAACTTAAATGCAAGTTATACAAACACAACTAAATCAAACTTAGATGACACCTTTATTCAGAGGAACTCACACTGTGCAACATGTCCAACACTAAAAACAACTGAGTATTAATTCAACTGTGTGTGTATGTTTGTGTGCTTTACCCATCTTGTGAGGACATAAATCTGTTAACACAGTCACATTGTGGGGACTTACCTTCCTTATGGGGACAAAATGCAGATCCTTATTACATAATTCATCACATTTTAGGATGAAGACTCCAGGAAATAAATGTCAAACAATGTAATGTCCCCAAAAGTCATTAAAAACAAAAGTGTGTGTGTGTGTTAGTACCGGTCGTTGTCCATGTCGTAGCTGTAACAGCCAAAGCTGACATCACCGCCATCACAATGGGAACGTAAAGCGACCTGCTCTTCATCCTCATCCTCATCCTCGGCTGGCTGAGTGTCTGCAGTGAAGCGTCTCTGTGTCCTCGCTGTAAGGATGTGTTTCTTATCTGTGTGTCGTCGCCTTTTGAACGAGCTGCAGCTCAAACACTTTCATTTCCTGCTTCAGACATCAGGAGCTACGTTTCCTTTCTGCAGACAGAAACTCCCCTTTGGTCCAGTCCTGCTGTCCTCCTCCCTCCTCCCTCTGTTGTTGAGCCTTCAACCGGCTCCTCTCATTTATATTTACTCAACTACTGTACTTAATAATACTACACATTTATTTGAGAACTTTATTTATTAAGCAAATTCAGATTATTAATACATTAAAACAAGTCCTCCAAAAGTAAACCACAAAATATGCAGTTTGTTGCTCTGATGCACAACGAATTAGCAGGACGACATCGTGTATCGGCGGCCTTCAAGCAAAACAAAAAAAGTAAAAAAATAATAATAAATCTGGCACAGCGATGGTTATTAAGAGTCTGTATCCAACGATTTACTAAGCACTTACTGTTGGTTTGTTAGGGGTTAGGGTTAGGGTTAGGTTTGTTTAGAAGTGCTGCCCTCCTAAGAGGGCCACTGGCACAAGGGGGCTGCCCTTTAAAACAAGCTTCGATAAAAGACCCCTAAAATAAATAAAAGGAATAAAAGAATAAAATATTAAAAATTAACCTTAAAAAATAAATGAAAAATAATGGTTTAAAAACCATTTAAAGGAAAAATAAATGAGAAGAAAAACTAAGAGTTGTGATAAAAGGTGGTTAAACAAACCCTAAAACACAACAAAATAGAAATAAAAGAATACAGTTTTATGAAATATTTTTTAATCAAATCACAATAACAGTTTTAAAACAATTAAAAGATAAAAAAAGAAAAGAAAGGAATAAAAACTGTAAAAAAATTTTTGGTTAAAACAGCTTCCCAGCAGAGCACCCGCCAGCGGGGCAGTTGGAGAGGGAGTGTTTTAAGGGGAGGGGAGGTTAAAAGTTAAAACAGGATAAAAGCTCCATGTTCACCCCAGGGGGGTACAGGTCCATCCACCGAAGGAACCCTCGCTTTAAAAGGACTAGAAGTAAAATTCATAAAAACGGACAGCAGGGGATAAAGGAATAAAAACAAAATAATACACAGTGTTTCCTTACTAAATATATAAATAAAAACATAAACATAACACAATATATAATATAATAAAATAAATAAAATATAGCACAGGTATAAATACACAGACACCACATCTAAAAGGTAAGTGCTTTAAAACGGGTGGGAAAAAAGGGGTAAAAACATGCAGGTGTGGAAAGGAAACACTGGTTAAAAGGGATAAGCGCTTTAAAAATGTGTAAAATTGTGTTCAATAAAATCATCCCATGACCGCCGTTAAAAGAGGGGGCGGGGGGGTTTAAGAAAGGAGTCCTAAAAAAACGTCCAAAGGGGGCCTCGTCTGCCAGCGGGGAGGAGGGCAGCATAGGGGAGGTGTGGCCCCACCATGGGGGGAATTAAATAGATGAATAAATTAAGGTTTAAAATATAAATAACAAATATATAATATAAATAAATAGACAAACCAGTTAAAAAGGTTAAAAAAGGTGGATAAAAGAACCATGCATAATATTGTAAAAAAGCACACACGTGAAAGACAAAATAAATAACAAATATAAGGGGTACCATGGTGGGGCTGTGGAGGGGGGGTGGGTTAAAAGTATGGCAGACAAGGCTCCCATATGTAAAAGGGGTGATGGAAACAAACCTGACGGGGCGATCCATGGAAGGCGAAGGTAAAAAAAAGGGGGGGGGGGGCTTAAAAGAGCCACAGACTGGGTTAATATTTTTCGTTTAGCCCGTGAGGGTCTATGGTTCCCAGTCTGTGGATCCACTTCCTCTCCGCCGCTTGCCGCTGTGCCGTGCTCCACCGCTTGCTGCTCTCCAGGCCCACACTCTGGAGACCGTGTGAGCCATGGAGTTTAAAATGGACATATAGGACGCTCGCGCCATTCCCCCTGTTGATCATGTAAAAGTGCTGCTTGATTCGCAGGTGCAGTTCATTCTTTGTCTCCCCCACGTACAACCTGTGGCAGGCCCCGCACCTCACAGCGTAAACTACATTGGAGGCTTTGGGTGGCAGGGCCCGCCCCAAGTTGAAACCGAGTCTACTCTGGGGGTTAAAAACGTGGGGGAGACGCATAAAACCGATCTCCAAACCTCGAAGCGCTTCCCTCCTGGTCTCTCTCTTGTTGAGGTCCGTATGGACCAGGATATCTTTAAGGTTTTTACTTCTACGAAAGGCGGAGATCACACGACTGTCCCCCAGGGCGGCACAGTGCTCCCTCGTCCCCTGAAAATTGTCTTTAATAGTTTTTAAAAAATTATGGGTACAGTTTGAAAATGTTAAAACTAAGGGGACGAGGGAACGGGCCGGTTCTTGTGGGGTGCCCCTGCCGCCTCTGAAGGTGTCGGCGACCTCCGCCTTGATCGTCCTAAGGAAGCGCTTCGAGTAACCCCTGAGCCTCAACGCGCCAAAGAGGGTGCTGGTCGCCTCCTCGACGTGGCCTGGGAGGGTGCAGATCCTGTGGAACCGGATCAGCTGAGACTTGATGAGACCCCTGTACGTGTGTTTAGGGTGATAACTTGATTTATGAAGGAGTGCGTGGCGGTCGGTGTCTTTGAAGTGGACTTTGGTGGCCAGGGTCTTGTTCTGGTCGCTGGATCCTTGAAAGAAGACCCTGGTGTCAAGAAACTCGGCCGAGAGGTGTTGGAGGGTATGTTTGAGCTTAATCTTGGGGTGATGTGTATTTAAGATGTCCAAAAATGTGTGAAAGTGCTCTTCAGTGTGGTCCCAGAGGCCGAAGATGTCGTCCAGGTACCGGAAATATAAGAGGGGTTTGTAGTGGAGTTTATTGAATGCTGTTCTCTCCCAATGGGCCAGGTAGATGTTTGGGTACGCCGGAGAGTATTTCCGGCCCATTGCACATCCGCACAGCTGGAGATAATGTTTGTTATTGAAGGTGAAGTCGTTCCGAGTCAGGGTGATGCTGAGGAGTTGAATGATTTCCTTGTCTGGTCTGGATGGGTCGGGGTGTTTAATAAAGAGGTCTTGAGTGGCAATGAGGCCGAGGGGGGTTTCTATGTTGGTATACAGTGAATCTATGTCTATGGTGAAGAGAAAGGTATGACCGGGTACCTGGAGGTTTTTAATTTTATTGATAAAGTGATAGGTGTCCTGAAGATAACTGGGGTGGAGTTGGGAAAGTGGGTTAATAAAATGGTCAATGTATTCGGTGATGTTATAGGACTCGGAACCGCAATCGCTGACTATAGGGCGGCCGACCGGAATAACGGAGGGGACCGTCCAGGTCACAGGAGGCTTGTGGATCTTGGGGAGCAGGTAGAAGAGGCGAGGCCTGGGTTCATCCGGACCGTCCAGATATTGTTTTTGTTTTGCATTGATGTACTGATTGTTGTGTAGGCTATGTGTGATGTCTCTTATAAGTTGTTGTGTTTCTAGTTGTAGTGAGTGCGTGAGTGGTGCATAATATGTGTTGTTATTTAACTGTCTGTCTGCTTCTAATATGTAGTTATGTCTGTCCTGTAATACAATCTGGCCCCCTTTGTCGGCTGGTTTGATGACTATGTGTTTGTTGTTACCCAATGTTTTAAGAATGTGTTTGTGTTGCTGGCTAATGTTAGGCTGCGTGTGTGCAAGGGGGCGCCATTGTGTCAGTGCTGCTAAATTTTTCTGGATGAGTTGGGTGATGTGGGGTGAAAGGGTGTTGGTGTAGGGTTCCCAGGAGGACGGTCCAGTGAACGGCACAGGCTCTCGCCCCGGTGCTCCCCAGAAGTGATCGAGTAACTTAAGCCTCCTGTGAAAGGTGTGGAGGTCCCCCCTGAGCTCCGGTCGGGTGGGGGGTTTTGGTGTGGGGATGAAGGTAAGTCCTTTTTCCAGTATCTCCAGCTGCGCGGGTGTGAGGGAGAGAGCAGCACAGAGGTTTGTTATGTTGGATGGAGGGGGAGATAGATGGTTCTTTTCCTCCCCCGTCAGTAGTTTAAATGTTGTTTCCAGTACCTGAACAACATCTCCGCCGTCCGGGGTGTCCAATGTATGTTATCCTTGGTGCTGACCTGAAACAGAAGGGGGTTGATCTCTGGTATAAAATTGTATTTGGTGGAGATGAGGGTGTTAAGGTAGTGAAGGGAGGCTATCTTACAGGGGTCTAGGGAAGGTGAGAAATTAAGTATGGGGATATAGATTGTGGCGTTGGGGAAGGTGAGGTGTGCGGTTTTCCATAGCTGTTGCAACTGTTTAAAAATGGTGGTGTGTGAGTGAAGTGAGAGACAATTATTGAGGCCGACAGAGAGTATGACTTGGAGTGTTTGTGGGTGGGGGGTGAGCTTCCTTAAAAGTGAGTGTATGTGATGAAAGTTTGCACCGGGGTAACTGTCTACCTGAATGTGTGGGTTTGTGAATGAAGGGATGCGGGAGAGGTTCGAGTCCCCTAAGACCAGGGTCGTCTTACACACCTCCAGCGACCAGTCCTTGATTTTATTGTACGTGTGTGCGTGCGTGTGTGGTTCCGGGCGTCCTGGGGAACCAGGCGGTGTCGCGGAGTTACTGCTGGAGTTTGAGGCGGGCAGATCAGGTGGTGGGGACAAAGTCAGCACAACGCTTTTATTTTTCCCTGTTGTCGTCATGTTTTTCATGCCCGCCTCCGTAGCTGTTGTAACGTCAGCAGGCTCCGCGGCAACCAGCTCTGGTTCCCTCTGCTGATGAGATGTGTCTGTGGAGGGAGAGGAGGAGATGGTATTACTGCATGGGAGAGCAACATTGCTGAGGGAGTGAGTTTGTGGTGGGTGTGGTCCGGTCGTGTGTGAGGGGGTAGGGGTCGGGGAAGAGGGAGGAGAAGGAGGAGGGGAGGAGGACGTGGGGGCAGCGTCGGGGCGCCCCGCCCGACGGCCTCGCAACCGATCACTGGCTCGGGGAGGAAGGGAATGGATCTCCGCCTTTACCGTTATGGGCGGAGACGCCCGGTCCGGATTTCCCACGCCCTCCTTGGGGGTACAGGGGTCTCTGTGGGGGGCTGGAAGGGGGAGAGAAGGGGTGGTAAGGAGGGGAGAAGGTGGAGAAGTAGGAGGAGGTTGAAACCAAGGGAGAGGAGTGTGCGGAGTTAGAGGTGGAGGGGGGGAGGAAGTGACAGGTGAGGTGGTAGTGAAAAGAGGGGAGGTGGGAGGGTGAGTGGGATGTTGCTGTTGGAAAAGAGGGTTAACTGGGCTGGGGAGTGGAGGGTAGTCGTCCAGGGGGGAGAGCCGGGAAGGGGAAGCCTCCTCCTCCGTTGACGGGCTCTTTGCTGTAATGTCCCGTAAGGTGTTGACGGAGGAGGAGGTGAGCTTCCTCCCGTATCTCGACCTCCCCCACTGGATCGCTCTATCAAAAGGGATTTGATTAAAAGGGGGGATGGTCTCCAGTCCCTCAGCGATGAGTGTGTCATAGTGTGAGCGGAGAATGTACATGTTGTTAAGCATCCATGTGTCTGTGTTTTGCTGTACCTTGAGCCGGGTTATTTCATTTGGTGAGGCGGGCTTGATGAAGGAGGTGAGGCGAGTCACCTTCCTCATCATGCCCTGTGGGAATGTGTGATTGTTGAGTGTAGTGTTGAGTATTTCTGAGTGGTGAATGGCCTGGAGTATTTTGAAGTATGTTTTAGTTTGTAAGTAAAGGTGTGTTGGGAGACTATGTGGGTGTGAGGGTCGTGCCATTCTCCCCGTGGGGAGGGAGGGACGAGAGTGGTGTAATGCACTCCCGCCCCCCAACCCCCCAGGAGGAGAAGAAGCCAGTGCGGAAAAGCGGTTTTTAAGGGGAATGGACATGTTGGGTGTTGGATCGCTGGGGGACTGGAGAGTCCTTGGAGTGTTTAAAAAAAAGGGGGGGGGGGTTTAGAAAGAAGAAAGGGAAGATGGAAACAGGAGGGAGTGAAAGTCCAGCTGATACCGGCGTTGGCCACAGGATGTTGGTTATTGCTCCGGTTCCAGGGCAAGGTCGGGCAACCAGCACCCCGTGAAATAAAACACAATTGTTGATTAAAACAATAAAAAATTAAGAAAATGAAAAAAGGGGGGGGGGGGGGGGGGGGGTGGTTTAACAATAGGACAATAAAAGAAGGGGGGTTACAATCAAGAAAAGAAGGGGGGGGGGGGGGGGGGGGAAGAACTTAAGAGCGTTAAATTAAGAAAGGAAAGAAAAGGAAAGAGAAAAAGAGAGAAAAAAAGGGGCAAGTCAGTGACCTTTACAATTAAACATTGTTATGAGGTGAACAAACCTTTCAAAAAACAAGAGACCAAGTAGATGCCCGTATGGGATTGAAGACAGGGAACTCACGGCACTTTTCTGGGACCAGATTGAGTGCGGTCCGATGTGCAAGCTGTAAGACTCAGAAAGCAAGAGGGGGAGGCCGTGCGGTGGGGAAAGGCAACAGGCTTATCCCCCTCGAGTTTAAGAATTTAAAAGGCCGTGAGCAGCAAGGTTCAGAATCCGGGAAAGAGAGGTCTGGGTGAGCCTGAGTCTCTTCGGTGTGCACACACTGGAAGAAAAATTGTTGTTAGACTCACTGTTCCGTCGTCCTTCCTCGGAAAGTTCCCGTGCTGGAGGTGTTGAAGGCCGTCCTGTGATTCAAAAGCCACATAAAAGAGGCAATCCTTGCCCTCTGTTAAGACAATATTTATTGTTAAAAAAGGCTTAAAAACTTGCCATAAAAGGTTAAAAGTGAATACAATTCCTTAAAGAGTTAAAAGAGAATAGTATCCCGACGTTTCGCCGTTGAGGCTTCTTCAGGAGAGTAGTGTTCGGCCACCTGTTCATCAGTAACTTAAAGGAGAAATGTTTGGGGCTGGGCCAACCCGCCCTTGATTCGGGATTGGTCCAACCCGTCACCTGATTGAGAACATGTGACCTGGTGGGATTTAAAGGTACAGTTTAAAAAGTTAGGAGAGAGAAAGCGTGGTGAAGGCAAGGAAAAATAAAGACAACGAACAGAAAAAAGGTTTTAATATCAACATGAAGCTAAGGGGGGGGGGGGGGGGAAACGCATTAAAAAAAAAAAAAAAAAAAAAAAAAAAGGGGGAGGGGGGCCCCCTCTGTCCGTACCTGGAAAGGTTAGGGTTAGGTTCAGGAAACTCATGGAAGGTTAAGGTTAGGGCCAGGGGGTCAAATGGTTGAGGTTAGGGCTAGGGGGTTGGGGTTGGGGTCCCTAGGAGAACAAAGAAGAAACATCAGAGAGGGGGGTCCCTTATCCGTCCCTGAGAGGGTTAGGTTCAGGAAAAACCCCACTGGAGGGTTAGGGTTAGGGGTTAGGGTTAGGGTAGGGTTAGGGTTAGGGTTAGGGTTAGGGTTAGGGGGTTAGGGTTAGGGGTTAGGGTTAGGGTTAGGGTTAGGGTTTAGGGTTAGGTTCAGGAAAAACACCATTGGAGGGTTAGGGTTAGGACCGGGGGGTCAAACTGGTTGAGGTTAGGGCTAGGGGGTTGGGGTTGGGGTCTCTAGGAGAGCTGTAAGAGACAATAAATAAGTTAAAATTAGAAGAAAACAGTGTGATAAACAAAATTAATTAAAAAAATGAAATAGTTAAAATGGCGGTCGAGGTCAGGGTTCGGCAGGGCTCAAGCACCAGCGTCCAATTATGCAAAAAAAAAAAAAAAAAAAAAAAAAAAAAAAAAAAATAATTAAAAAATTAAAATACAAAAATAAAATGAAAAAAAAGGGGGGGGGGGGAAAATAAAACACAATTAATAGAATAAAACAGTAAAACAAATAAAATTAAAAAGCGGGTTTAGCCTTTGGTTAAAAGATAGCTTTGGTTGGGGTCCTATGCCCCCTAGGCACTGGCAGGGTTAGGTTTGTTGAGAAGCGCGGCCCTCCTAAGAGGGCCACGAGGGGCACTGGCACAAGGGGGCTGTCCTTTAAAAAAAGCTTTGATAAAAGACCCCTAAAATAAATAAAAGGGATAAAAGAATAAAATATTAAAAATTAACCTTAAAAAGTAAATGGAAAATAATAAATAATAAATAATGGTTTACAAACCATTTAAAGGAAAAATAAATGAGAAGGTTAAACAACCCTAAAACACAACAAAATAGAAATAAAAGAATACAGTTTTAAGAAGTATGTTTTAATCAAATCACAATAACAGTTTTGAAACAATTAAAAGATAAAAAAAGGGGAAAAGAAAGGAATAAAAACTGTAAAAAATGTTTTGTTTAAAACAGCTTCGCAGTGGAGCACCCGCCAGCGGGGCAGTTGGAGAGGGAGTGTTATAAGGGGAGGGGAGGTTAAAAGTTCAAACAGGATAAAAGCACCATGTTCAACCCGGGGGGGTACAGGTCCATCCATCGAAGGAACCCTCGTTTTAAAAGGACTAGAAATAAAATTCATAAAAACGGACAACAGGGGATAAGAAATTAAAACAAAATAATACACAGTGTTTCCTTGATAAATATATAAATAAAAACATAAACATAACACAGTATATAATATAATACACTAATAAATAAAATATAGCAAAAATACACAGACACCACATCTAAAAGGTAAGTGCTATTAAAACGGGTGGGAAAAAGGGTAAAACCATGCAGGTGTGGAAAGGAAACACTGGTTAAAAGGGGTAAGTGCTTTAAAAATGTGTAAAATTGTGTTCAATAAAATCATCCCCTGACTGCCGTTAAAAGAGGGGGCGGGGGGGTTTTATAAGAAAGGAGTCCTAAAAAAAACCCGTCCAAAAGGGGGCCTCGTCTGCCAGCGGGGAGGAGGGCAGTATAGGGGAGGTGTGGCCCCACCATGGGGGGAATTAAATAGATAAATAAATTAAGGTAGAAATATAAATAACAGATATATAATATAAATAAATAGACAAACCAGTTAAAGAGGTTGAAAAAGGTGGATAAAAGAACCATGCATAATATTATAAAAACGCCCACACGTGAAAGACAAAATAAATAACAAATATAAGGGGTACCATGGTGGGGCTGTGGAGGGGGGGTGGGTTAGGGTTAGGGTTAGGGTTAGGGTTAGGGTTAGGGTTAGGGTTAGGGTTAGGGTTAGGGTTAGGGTTAGGGTTAGGGTTAGGGTTAGGGTTAGGGTTAGGGTTAGGGTTAGGGTTAGGGTTAGGGTTAGGGTTAGGGTTAGGGTTAGGGTTAGGGTTAGGTTTGTTGAGAAGCGCGGCCCTCCTAAGAGGGCCACGAGGGGCACTGGCACAAGGGGGCTGTCCTTTAAAAAAAGCTTTGATAAAAGACCCCTAAAATAAATAAAAGGGATAAAAGAATAAAATATTAAAAATTAACCTTAAAAAGTAAATGGAAAATAATAAATAATAAATAATGGTTTACAAACCATTTAAAGGAAAAATAAATGAGAAGGTTAAACAACCCTAAAACACAACAAAATAGAAATAAAAGAATACAGTTTTAAGAAGTATGTTTTAATCAAATCACAATAACAGTTTTGAAACAATTAAAAGATAAAAAAAGGGGAAAAGAAAGGAATAAAAACTGTAAAAAATGTTTTGTTTAAAACAGCTTCGCAGTGGAGCACCCGCCAGCGGGGCAGTTGGAGAGGGAGTGTTATAAGGGGAGGGGAGGTTAAAAGTTAAAACAGGATAAAAGCTCCATGTTCAACCCGGGGGGGTACAGGTCCATCCATCGAAGGAACCCTCGTTTTAAAAGGACTAGAAATAAAATTCATAAAAACGGACAACAGGGGATAAGAAATTAAAACAAAATAATACACAGTGTTTCCTTAATAAATATATAAATAAAAACATAAACATAACACAGTATATAATATAATACACTAATAAATAAAATATAGCAAAAATACACAGACACCACATCTAAAAGGTAAGTGCTATTAAAACGGGTGGGAAAAAGGGTAAAACCATGCAGGTGTGGAAAGGAAACACTGGTTAAAAGGGGTAAGTGCTTTAAAAATGTGTAAAATTGTGTTCAATAAAATCATCCCCTGACTGCCGTTAAAAGAGGGGGCGGGGGGGGTTTTATAAGAAAGGAGTCCTAAAAAAAACCCGTCCAAAAGGGGGCCTCGTCTGCCAGCGGGGAGGAGGGCAGTATAGGGGAGGTGTGGCCCCACCATGGGGGGAATTAAATAGATAAATAAATTAAGGTAGAAATATAAATAACAGATATATAATATAAATAAATAGACAAACCAGTTAAAGAGGTTGAAAAAGGTGGATAAAAGAACCATGCATAATATTATAAAAACGCCCACACGTGAAAGACAAAATAAATAACAAATATAAGGGGTACCATGGTGGGGCTGTGGAGGGGGGGTGGGTTAAAAGTATGGCAGACAAGGCTCCCAGATGTAAAAGGGGGGGGACGGAAACAAACCTGACGGGGCGATCCATGGAGGGAGAAGGTAAAAGAAAGAAAGGGGGGGGGGGGGGGGGGCTTAAAAGAGCCACAGACTGGGTTAATATTTTTCGTTTAGCCCGTGAGGGTCTATGGTCCCCAGTCTGTGGATCCACTTCCTCTCCGCCGCTTGCCGCTGCGCCGTGCTCCACCGCTTGCTGCTCTCCAGGCCCACACTCTGGAGACCGTGTGAGCCATGGAGTTTAAAATGAACATATAGGACGCTCGTGCCATTCCCCCTGTTGATCATATAAAAGTGCTGCTTGATTCGCAGGTGCAGTTCATTCTTTGTCTCCCCCACGTACAACCTGTGGCAGGCCCCGCACCTCACAGCGTAAACTACATTGGAGGCTGTGGGTGGCAGGGCCTGCCCCAAGTTAAAACCGAGTCTACTCTGGGGGTTAAAAACGTGGGGGAGACGCATAAAACCGATCTCCGAACCTCGAAGCGCTTCCCTCCTGGTCTCTCTCTTATTGAGGTCCGTATGGACCAGGATATCTTTAAGGTTTTTACTTCTACGAAAGGCGGAGATCACACGACTGGCCCCCAGGGCGGCACAGTGCTCCCTCGTCCCCTGGAAATTATCTTTAATAGCTTTTAAAAAATTGTGAGTGCAGTTTGAAAACGTTAAAACTAAAGGGACGAGGGAGTGGGCCGGTTTTTGTGGGGTGCCCCTGCCGCCTCTGAAGGTGTCGGCGACCTCCGCCTTGATCGTCCTAAGGAAGCGCCTCGAGTAACCCCTGAGCCTCAACGCGCCAAAGAGGGTGCTGGTCGCCTCCTCGACGTGGCCCGGGAGGGTGCAGATCCTGTGGAACCGGATCAGCTGAGACTTGATGAGACCCCTGTACGTGTGTTTGGGGTGATAACTGGATTTATGAAGGAGTGCATGCCGGTCGGTGTCCTTGAAGTGGACTTTGGTGGCCAGGGTCTTGTTCTGGTCGCTGGATCCTTGAAAGAAGACCCTGGTGTCAAGGAACTCGACCGAGAGGTGTTGGAGGGTATGTTTGAGCTTAATCTTGGGGTGATGTGTATTTAAGATGTCCAAAAATGTGTGAAAGTGCTCTTCAGTGTGGTCCCAGAGGCCGAAGATGTCGTCCAGGTACCGGAAATATAAAAGGGGTTTGTAATGGAGTTTATTGAATGCTGTTCTCTCCCAATGGGCCAGGTAGATGTTTGCATACGCCGGGGAGTATTTCCGGCCCATTGCACATCCGCACAGCTGGAGATAATGTTTATTATTGAAGGTGAAGTCGTTCCGAGTCAGGGTGATGCTGAGGAGTTGAATGATTTCCTTGTCTGGTCTGGATGGGTCGGGGTGTTTACTAAAGAGGTCTTGAATGGCAATGAGGCCGAGGGGGGTTTCTATATTGGTGTACAGTGAATCTATGTCTATGGTGAAGAGAAAGGTATGACCGGGTACCTGGAGGTTTTTAATTTTATTGATAAAGTGGTAGGTGTCCTGAAGATAACTGGGGTGGAGTTGGGAAAGTGGGTTAATAAAGTGGTCGATGTATTCGGTGATGTTATAGGACTCGGAACCGCAATCGCTGACTATAGGGCGGCCGACCGGAATAACGGAGGGGACCGTCCAGGTCACAGGAGGCTTGTGGATCTTGGGGAGCAGGTAGAAGAGGCGAGGCCTGGGTTCATCCGGACCGTCCAGATATTGTTTTTGTTTTGCATTGATGTACTGATTGTTGTGTAGGCTATGTGTGATGTCTCTTATAAGTTGTTGTGTTTCTAGTTGTAGTGAGTGCGTGAGTGGTGCATAATATGTGTTGTTATTTAACTGTCTGTCTGCTTCTAATATGTAGTTATGTCTGTCCTGTAATACAATCTGGCCCCCTTTGTCGGCTGGTTTGATGACTATGTGTTTGTTGTTACCCAATGTTTTAAGAATGTGTTTGTGTTGCTGGCTAATGTTAGGCTGCGTGTGTGCAAGGGGGCGCCATTGTGTAAGTGCTGCTAAATTTTTCTGGATGAGTTGGGTGATGTGGGGTGAAAGGGTGTTGGTGTAGGGTTCCCAGGAGGACGGTCCAGTGAACGGCACAGGCTCTCGCCCCGGTGCTCCCCAGAAGTGATCGAGTAACTTAAGCCTCCTGTGAAAGGTGTGGAGGTCCCCCCTGAGCTCCGGTCGGGTGGGGGGTTTTGGTGTGGGGATGAAGGTAAGTCCTTTTTCCAGTATCTCCAGCTGCGCGGGTGTGAGGGAGAGAGCAGCACAGAGGTTTGTTATGTTGGATGGAGGGGGAGATAGATGGTTCTTTTCCTCCCCCGTCAGTAGTTTAAATGTTGTTTCCAGTACCTGAACAACATCTCCGCCGTCCGGGGTGTCCAATGTATGTTATCCTTGGTGCTGACCTGAAACAGAAGGGGGTTGATCTCTGGTATAAAATTGTATTTGGTGGAGATGAGGGTGTTAAGGTAGTGAAGGGAGGCTATCTTACAGGGGTCTAGGGAAGGTGAGAAATTAAGTATGGGGAT
>NW_027176978.1:715104-730250 GCF_023349555.1 Cebidichthys violaceus | reverse complement strand
CACATCTTCAGATGTGGAACGTTGTATGACCCAACTGGAAAAGAAAATTGCCAAATTACCTCTGACAAATTGGCTCAACTTTTGAAACCTTAAACTAACCACAAGCCTGAAATGACAAAATAACCCAACCCATCCAGTAGTTTACATTGTGTGTCTATTCGTCATGTATCCTCATGTTTGGTATATTGGCCGTCACTTTTAATAAACAATTAGTTTTTATAGATGACACAAAAAGGGAATCGGATGTCCGTTTCTCGTGCTAAACTAAAAGCAAATGTTGACATTTACACTATCCAAAGACGGTGTCCCAGTTCTATACCACATTCTAGTATTCAGTATTTATGTAGTCATTTTATACAACGGAGCACAGTTTTGCTTTTAGTATAGAAACCAGTGTACACTTTGTTTTTTTTACTTGCAGGAAGTGATGCAAGATGTGTGCGTGGTAAGTATGTCAATGAAACTGCAGCCTTGGCATATCACTGTAGCGGCGTTCCAAACGCTTACTTTGTCTTTCTACTACAGCTGTCCTTCCAAAGTACTTACTGCTGCATGCAGTATGTATTCAATTGGGACATACCACTTCATCACGCTTGAACTTTGAACGCAACAGGATGAAGTTGGGCATCTTGATATTTGACATGCAATGTATTAAGACATATTTTACTGGCATACTTACTATTATGGGTATGGGATGTCTCTCTCTCTCTCTCTCTCTCTCTCTCTCTCCTCTCTCTCTCTCTCTCTCTCTCTCTCCCCTCTCTCTCTCTCATCTCTCTCTCTCTCTCTCTCTCTCCCTCTCTCCTCTCTCTCTCTCCTCTCTCTCTCTCTCTCTCTCTCTCTCTCTCCTCTCTCTCTCTCTCTCTCTCTCTCCTCTCTCTCTCTCTGTGTGTGTGTGTACTTTTAAGATATTTAATGTAATACTTTATTTTTTGTTTCCTATCATACAACTTGTCATATGTTGTGAGCTCCATTCACTAATGTAAGACAAGTTTGAGCGTCTTAGTATGAAATCTGACTATTATAGCTGTGCTTCATTTTTTTTTCCACTGGTCCAAGTAACTTCTTTAGCAGCTGGTGCATGCTGGGATATGTACTGTAGCTTTAGCCTCCGTGTGGTATAATGTATCTAGCCACCATATGCATAGTGTATGCTTATCAAAAAACAAGTCTTGTATAATAATTCAGCTGGGAGCGTCAATGGCGGCTGAAGTGACGGGGGGAGGCGGGGCTTAGCGAATGCTCATTTGGTATTTGTAGGCGCCGTGTCACCAGTGAGTTGTTAGTAGTTGCTGCCTGTTTGATTCAGGTGGTGACTGACCGGCCTCTTCAATGGTTGCGTGTTTATTTCCACCAACATCAGTTTGGTTCAAATCAATCTGCAGTGTGTTGGAACTGGCAGGAGTTGAGAAGAGTGATGATGCTGTCCACCTCTGCTCCCTTTAGTCAGTCGTACACTTTGTGAAAAGGTGTGTATATATGAAATCAATCCAATCTCAAAGCCCATTTACTCGAGGTGTGTGTGTGTGTGTGTGTGTGTGTGTGTGTGGGGACATATTTACCCGAGTTTCCCTTAGTGGGCAGCAAGACGGTAGTTATCATTTGGCATCTGCAGGTACTCATGGGCTCCTGCTGGTTTATTTACAGTTTGTTTTAGGAGTTAAATTTGCTCACTGAACTCTGCAGCGCTCCTCATTAGCTGGACAGTGTGCGAGTGTTGCATTGTGGGAGACACTTAACATTTTGTACTGAGGGAGTTCAGCGGTGTTCTATAAAATGTCCTACTAGGACATCACTCGTTTTTATTGCTGTGTTCAGTCTATTTGACAGGCTGTCCTCTGTCCACTACAGTTATACGGTAATGGATTGAGGAACGCTTTGACTTCCAGAGAATGTCCTCCCTGAGCCATACTGCTCTGATCCCTGTTTAGATACCAGATGTCTGGAGTACTTCACTATAGATTGTCAGCCGTCGTGGGAACACTTTTGGTATTATTTGTAATTGATTTGAAGTTAAACTTTGTGAGATCTTCTTCTTCCTGTATTAGACTGAGCCTGCATGTAACCTCCTCATAGAATCTGAATACATGACTCTTTAATTGTGCTTTAATTGTCTGTATATTTGTGCTGTATTTATTATTTTTAAATGGCTTTAACTGCATCCTACCTCCTCAGACTTTTTCTTGTACCGCAGTAACATGTGAATTTCTCCTCAGGGGATCGTGTGTGTGTGTGGGTGTGTGTGTGTGTGTGTGTGTGTGTGTGTGTGTGTGTGTGATAAGCTTTTACTGTGTCCCTTGCCCTGACCTGCTTTATGTCTGTACACCACTCATCTGTTCAATGACTAAACATTTTACAGTGAAGGGGAAAAAAAAGAATTATACTCGAGTCTGTTCCACTTTCACAGCCCAATGAGTGTCAAGTATACCTAATACTTAGGAGGAAAAAAAATGATACCCACTGAGTTTTAAGAGCTCTTACTGTCAGCCTCTGGCTTTCTGTGTTTTTTAAATGGCTGGAATTAATGTTATTTTCCCGCTGTGCTCTTATCAGGATTTAATCCTGAATAACCAAAGATATGAATGGCACTCTTTATGGTTTAAGAGCGGTACATATTTCAAATCCATTATATACCTTTTCAGCATGTCAAAGGTATATTAGAGGAGCATGATGAATAACCAACGGTGCAAAGTACGGGGATGCCAGTAGTGTCAGCTGTGTGGGGTTATGGTCTGTTTGTGCCAGACCAGGAGCCAGACCAGGAACCAGACCAGGAGCTGGTGCTGCTGGTGAACCAGTCGGACGTCTCTAGAAAAGATGACGTGCGCGTGTTGTAGCTGATGAGGTCCTCCGTACTCTCTCACCATCTGGTCCACCTTAATTGAAATCCTCACATGAGCCCTCTGCATTAGTGAATCTGTTTCAAGCGCACATTGTTGTTACCATAGCAATCAATTCTGTGGAAAACAACCTGCCAACCTGCTTGTTAAAAAGAGAGTGCATTTTATTTGGATCTGAACAAACCCTTTCAGCACAGGGTTTCTGCCGCTGTCTGCCTGCATCTCGCAGCTTTTTTCCATCGACGCCGGCCCAACAAGGACACTTTGTGGCCCACTCTCCGGTTTTCCTGCTGTGATGTGTAATGACATATTTGACAACCAGGAATGGGGAGCTCTTGTGTTTTTCCTCTTGGGCCCTGCAGGTCATGCATCTCCAGCTGGGAAACAAATCTCCACCTGTGACACTAGTGTGTGTGTGTGTGTGTGTGTGTGTGTGTGTGTGTGTGTGTGTGTGTGTGTGTGTGTGTGTGTGTGTGTGTGTGTGTGGTGTGTGTGTGTGTGTGTGAACAATCACTTTGCAGTTTTTTACAGAAACATGGTAAAATAATGAACCATTTGGGCTCTCAAACTCTACATAACATGGGATTATATAGATGCTATTCAGAAATGTATAATATATTCCTTTTAATTTGTTACTACAATAAATCAAAGTAATAAATCCAGGTTTTCTGGCTATTTTCATATGATAGTATTTATTTTTACTTTACTAAGAAAATTTAATTACAAACCTTTTACTTTTGCAAACTGATATTTCTGATAACATCTGCTTGATTATTTGCTCATGTAGTAAAGGATTTGGGTTTACTAAGAAAACACAACCAGCACACGGCCATATGTTGAACTGGTAGCTGTGAAAACATCCACTGGATTCATGGCCAGCAGGGCGAAGTTATTCTCCTCACAAGAGAATCTTTGCAATTTATTCATGAACAAATTTCTCCTTTTTTTTTTTTTTTTTTTGTTATAAAGCAGCAGAAAACCTTGAAGCGCATGGAACGTGTTCTAACGACACAAAGGAGATCATGTACCAAGTCATCACTTGAGATGAACGCGCTGCTCGTTTTGTTGTGCTGAGCGGATGCTGGTGTGTCGCGGGGATCAGGTGCATCAGGCTTCCGCCTCGTTGAGCTTCGTCACCACCTGGAAGAAAAGCGTTGGAATTCTTAAACGTGTCAGAGGCTCAATGTTTTCTACACCCAGAGAAATGACCTTTTTTCAACAATCACAGAGAGCATTTTTATGTTTTTGTATTTTGAACTTCAGTCTCTATAAACCCTTTTCACTTAGACTTTCACTCAGCCTGAGTGCTGGATTGGTCCGCTTTTCTGGGAATAATTACTTCATATCAAGTATTGAACATCAGCATCCTGCATGCTATAATAAGGCACAATTGTAAAAAAAACAATTAAATAGCTTTGGTAATGTCACAATTTCCAGCAGAATCGGTCTTTCGCAGCATATTGTAGTACTGAAGGTAGCAGATGTCTGTCTTTTCTTTTTTTTAATTGTGAAACCTGTTGTCACTAAAACAACTGCATCCTCATCAGGGAAACAGATGTTTGACCGTGTGCAAACATTCAATTTCTACATTTAACTAGAAGTCATTGGTGCTCTTCACTTTAGTGACTGCAGACGCTTAGAAGCCGTGTGAAAGTAAGGAAATGCTAAATGCATTTTATCGGCGTTTGTAATGTCGACGTTTGCTAAAATGAATCTTCCAGAATCAGTGGTGAGTATGAGATGAAGTATAACAAATTTGCTCCAAATCTACTTGCAGTAGTTTGAAGAAATATGCAAATCTATGCTGCAATTGATCAGATCATGATGCATAATTTAGCTCAATAAGGCTTATTTTGAATACTTGTAATGAACTGTTTACAGGAAACTGAAGAACCAAATGTCACGAAACAATATCAGCGGTGATATTGTGTTCTGACGAAGGGTATTTATGATGGTTATCACAGTGATAAATGGCATCGTGATGGTAAAATGGTATTTTTATGACGACTGCAGCAGGTTGAAGAGGTCTTATCCAGCAGCTGTACACCCTTCAGTCGTGCTTATTAAATATCATTATGGAAATGGATTTTGGGCTGTTTTGCTCACAACACTGCTTTCCAACAAAACCTGTCGACAGCTGGATTTGTTGGTCGCATCAAACGCCTCAGTGGAGCTCGTCACCGTCTCAGCATGTAGACGACGAAAGGAGCGGTCAGCTGACGTCACGTGACGATAGAATCTCTAAGAACAATATGTAGATGAACAGCGGAGGTCTCGACCGACAAACTGCTGTGAGGTAAGCGTCCAGGCCTGCTGTGGGAGATGAAGTCTCTGAAGGTTTGCTGCCCTCTGCTGTACAGACTGTGAATTACTCGCACTGCAACCAGCACGTTTTCTATTCATTCAATCTTTTTTTTTTTTTTGTTGTTGCTGTAGTTATAAAAAAAAAAATAGCCACTACTGTTCCCATAATCAATATGCTTTGTTTTGTCCGATACTCAAAAATATTCAGTTCACGATGATGTAAAACGTAGCAGAAGAAGCAGATCTTTAGTTTAAAATTTACTTGGCAGTGTTTAGCATTTTTGTCGGATAAATAACTTGAATGATTAAACAAAGTTGTTAGATTCAAATTTCTGACGAAGGCTAAACAATTAATCCATGCTCCAGTAACGAGAGAGTGCAGCAGGAATGAAAACATGTTGAGATATATACATATATGTAATCTCTTTACCTAATCTATCCTCTTTTGTGGACGACAATCCACTTCAAAACATCAAATTTGAAATCTCTATCCGCCTAAAACTTTCAAATTTGCTCCCATGTGAAATAAGCAGAAATATATATTTTAAATCCGTCAAGGCTGTTGTGTCTTAATCCACAACAGTTCTGATTTAAAATAATTTAAGTATAAGTTTTAAGATGGTGAAACCGTGTTTCTACATTGGACACCATCGGATCATAATCCTGTACACTGATGATCACTTGTATGTTTATTAACAATGTTCCAATCACGACGCCGTCATCGTGATGAGGTTTATGACGGCCAAACCGTTCAGTACTGTGGTCATCGCCCACACAGATGATGAATAATCTGGGCCAAATGCATCAGAAACTGCCTGAAAATTCTGAGCAGTTAGTAAACAAACCCTCCTGAATAAATCATTTGATTATTCCCCCTCACAACTCTGAACCTGCTGATTAGCCTAAATAACAGTTCTGAGTCTGTGTCTTCAAATCTGAATAATTGAGCGCTTCAGTTCAGGGTGCATCTTTGAAATAATTTATTCAATATTCATATATATATATATATATATATATATATATATATATATATATATATATATATATATATATATATATATATATATATATATATATATATATATATATATATATATATATATATAGTAATGTTTCATTATGATCAGTATATAAAATATGTACAGAGCAAAGCATTAGTAAAAATGACAGATCCTGCTGGGAAAGTATGTGCTTATATTGTAGAAGGCGGTAATAGCTCAGCAACTCCCAAGAGGACTTCTTCATGAAACAATCGTTGGTCCCAGATGTGCAGGTTCTAGTAGATGAGGAGCACAGCTGGATCCGAGATTAAGAAAGGCTGCAGTTGGACTGTTTGGACTCTCTCCCCTAAAACAAAGAAAATACAGTTAGAAACAAAGACCCACACACATTTCATATACACCAATTAACGTATGAAAGGCAAATGAGTCTTTCTTCCGCTAATGAAGAAAGTTCAAAAAGGATGGATTGCCATGACAACAGTGTACCTCCATGTGTTCCTGTGAGCATGCTACTGATGCCTAAGGCTTCCGGGTACCTGTTGTCTCTGCTGCTGACGTCTGTATTCTTCTTCACTGGCAGCGAGAGCCTGGGCCAGAGCCTGGTCCTCCTGCTCCTGAGGACTGAGACACAAACGAACAGTTAAGCCTCATGAAACATGTATTTACAGTGCTGCCTCCCTGTTTGTACAGTAGATTCAACTGATGACTCATTCTTAACCTGAAGCAGCAAAGAATCTCAACACACATTAGCTGTTCAGCCATATCACAAACGAGAAGGATTAGGAAACTAGTGACAAAACAAGCCTTTTATTAAATAAAAGTTATCCGGAGCATCAGCTGCATGTTTATTCATTCATGGTTCTCGTAAGTTAAAGTTGTGAAAATCAAATTTTAGATGCAAACTTCTCCGGCTGTGTTGACGGTTAATGTGAGAGCAAGACTTCTTCTGCATCCTTTATAAAAGCAACTTCTAATAAAAGAATTTTAAAAAATTGGGGTATTTTTAATAATATATATTCTTTGTTTGAATGTATTGGTGTTATTTGATTTTCTTACACTTTTCCTTGGTTGATATCTTTTGCTTTTACTTGAGCAACACTGTGTAACCTTAAGAAAAGCGCTACGTAGATGACGATATTTTGGGGGATTTGTTGCGTTTGCTGGACGACAATCATCTGTTTTTCTAGTCTTGTCAAAAATCAGTCCTCATAATTGACACATTTTACTGTCTGAATAAACACTGATGACCTGGACCTCCATTGCAGTGCCAGCATTAGAGCACTGTTAATGGTTTATCAAGTTAGATTCATTCAGCATAAATTACACTCCATGATTTCCTCACAGGCACCTCCCTGTTTTAAGAAGGTTAGTCAGACGAACACGTTCCACTCAAAAGCAGTTTGACGTGTTAGGAGGTGAGCGGCGCTGATAATGGGATGCATCCGGGTTTTGATGGGAGTTTACTCACGTTAGGGCCGGCTGAACCGCTGGTCCTGACTCAGCCAAAGACATCTCCAGAGCCCTTTGTAACGCCTGCTCCTCCGTCTGCAATGACAGCACAACCTGTTTTAGATTTCATTTTCCTCGCGTCCCTCCGTGAATTATGTCATCAGGTGATGTCGTGTAAACGACGCCCGTACCATGCCGGCCTGAAATGATGCCGATGGTGGGATCACATTCTGTGCTGAAACGGAAGTAGGAATCCGCTGTGGAGGGCTGAGGAAAATAAAAAAGTGATTTTTTTTATTTTTTTTTATTTTTAGGCATTTGCTTGAAAAGTGATTAGGCTGACTCTTCTCTCTGCATTGATTTAAAGTGCTTACCCAGCGCTGTGTCCTCTGCTGTTAGCACCGACGCCATTAGAAACGGGTCTAGAGTTTCTTGAACCTGATGAAGCAGAGGCGGAGCTGGAGGAAGCACCTTGGGCCCTCATTAAAGCTGAATGTCTACAACAACAAAAAAAAAGTGATTCTTAATGTAATATTCAGATGAAACAGGATTATCTGAAGCTGTAGTGAGACTGTACCCACCCTGGTTTGGACAGAGGTTTCCCATCAGTCTTACAATCGTGGTCTAGTGGGTGCCGGTGCTTAAGACAGTGATTTAAATGACACTGGTCACAGGTAACTCGCATCATTTCCTTCTGCTTACAGCCTCCTTTAGAACATCTATTTGTGAAAATCTGGAAGAGGGGGGAAAAAAAAAAAAAAAAAAAAAAAATCTTATTGCTTAGATTCAAATTTGCTGTTCTAAGACGAAACGCGTCAGTTTTATACCGACCTTCCTCTTTCTCTGCGCAGGGTCAGATTTGCAGTCCCGATCAATGTGTTCTCCAACTTTAATGTCGGGCATCTCTCCTCTCTTGATGGGAATGGGGATGTCGCACAAAGGACATACTGGGACCTGGACATCCTAATGGGGGAAAAACACAGATATTAAATAAACAGGAATACAGAACCTAATAAGGTGAAGATATTACCAGCACCAAAAGCAAGATATGTCTACGTTGGCGATGGTTTATTTGGTGACTGAAGTGGGATTATTTCTGTCTAGATAGAAGCACCGTTTTCCTCAAGTGTACAGCAATCAAGTTGATTAAAGTGACTTAATTGGACATAAATATATTCATAAAAACAACCTAGAGATATGGCTTGATCATTTCACAGCCTGTAAATAGGATATTATTAATATACTAGTACAGAAGTTGCACTGAGCTGTAAACAGTCAAATTACCTTTTTGTAGGACGACATGCATTTGTGAGTTGCATAGGTAATGTGGTCCTTGCAGAAAATCTCCTGACAGGCATCACATCGCATCGGAAGGAAATCTGCAATGAAGAGGTTTTAAATGTCACGTTGAAACCCCAATTCAGCAGAACAAACAAGACGGCCATTGTGCTCTCTTTCCCAAACAGGACTCACCTAAACGTTTGCAGGTCTTCTCGGAGCAGTGCTCTCCCAAATCCGGAAACTCCATCACATAGAAATACCTCTAGAGCCTCAACAACCTGAAGAACGAATGGGAAAAGTTTAGTTCATTTTTTTTTTATTTACACAAGACTGACTCATCAAGTCCTGACTGTGTGAACACTGAAAAGGGTTGTCTCTGTGCATGCTAGTGAACGTTAGCTATGAAATTGGCATTGTCATTTGTTTTTTTTGTAACGTTACTTATTACTAGTATCGTGTCAAGATGTTTTTTTCATAACGTTAGAAACAATATATTCATATTTACTTAGATGTGATGCTGGTTTTGGCTTTCAAACGTTGCTTTGGTCCAGAAAACAGACCCACTTTAAGTTGTGAATCTCCACAAAGAGGCATAGCTAACTTGCTACCTAGCTAGGCCATGCTAACTTACACGATTAGCTTGGTTACATAACTAGCCTCAGCTAAGATTATCTCTGCTATACAATTACAACCAACGTAACAGCAGACCGAAATAACTGTACTGTGACCAAAGCAGGATAATACCAGGTTTTCATCAGTAATACTTGTTTGTTAACACACATGCTAGCAGATAGCATGTGTGTTATTAAACGCTAAACTATTTATTTTAAATCACATTATTGAAGCGGGTAAAAACACACGACGCTTCACATTCTTCCTCTATAGACGAAGCCCCTGCATAAACACAGTAAACACCATTAACTTAGTTAACATCCAGTTGCGTTAGTCGAACTGTAACGCTACTAATAGCTGACTAAGCTAACGTTAGTTAACGGTAGCGTTACTTGCTAATGTTCATCTAAACTCTCGTTTAATTGTCACTCACCAAATGTTCGGTCTGTTGTGTTTAAAGGAAGAAGCGACGCGCTCGAATAATCCTGGTTACTTCCGATGTTATCGTGTTATCGTTTTTGACTGCAGTTCAACCACCGACCGATCCCCGAGCACCACTGCCCGCTAGCAGCTGAGCTGTCTGCTTTTTCTTCATCAAGTTTTGATGTGTCATGCGCGCTCCTCCCACGAGCATGGCGTAACAATTACGTCAGGGAAACACTCGTGACCTCAGGTGTGGCATTCAAGACGGTCGGTAGAAATGACAGGTGAAGTCTGGAAAGATCTAGTAGGCATGTGAAGAAAAGTCTGGAAAGTTCTGAGAGACTTTTTCATCTGTCTGTATCTTAATTCTGCGGACATTTGTCGCTGCTGTGATTTACTTATAAGCACAAACTACGTTTCGGGCTGCCTGATTTTATATTAGGAGCCAAATTTGTCGTCGTCCCCCCCCCCCCCGGGTTGTATACCGCGTCATTAAACTGAATTACAGGCAGTTTAATGACACTGTGTGTGTAGAATGATGAGGGTTTGCCGCCCTCAAGTGGCCAAAGTGGGGAACTGCAATACATTGAATTAGTCGAATCAGCATTAGAGCAGAGGTCTTCAACAGGGGGTCCGCGACCCCTAGTGGGTCCGCGGAGGTACTGCAGGAAGTCCGCGACATTTTTAGTTGATTAGACAATTTATTTATTTATTTAATTTTTTTCAAAACACGAATCTGTCCATTATTTTAATAGTTCAGTATTGTATGTGTGTTTATGCATGGCAGTGGCACTAATAAGCCATCATTCATTTTTCATTTCTACATATATGTTTTAAAATAAAAACGTCAATTTGAATAGCTTGTATGCATGATTATCATGCAATTGACAGACAATGTTGATATTGTCATTGGTATCAGCTGACAAGGTATGTTTATAAATGGCAGTGTCACGGCCACCCTACTCACTGTACCTTTAAAATAAAAACATGAATATATGAACCTGTGTATTATTTGAATAGCTTAGTATTGAATGCACAATACCAAGTTATGTGTATACATGGCACTAGGCCCAGTTTAATATAAAACACAATGTTATACAGTATATATAGTAGGGGGTCCCTGCTCCATCTCTCTATCAGTTTGGGGGTCCCTGTCCTGAAAACCGTTGAAGACCTCAGCATCAGAGTACAAGTAATATCATAAAGACTAAGATTGACTCGGGTAATAATATCAGGGTAAACCAATCAGAGAGTAGGGCGGGTTTATGTCTAACCCATTATTACCGAAGTGTCCCGTGAAAAGGCTACTTTCTAAATAAAGTGACCAACCTCAAGCAATCACAAACAAATTAACAGACGATCTTAATATGGTTTGTGCATATCGGTGTTAGTATCATATTCTGTATTGTTAATTGTAATGTCCCTCTGGTGAGCAAGACAACCTTTTTCCAGCCATGAGTCCAAACTGCATGATAAGTAATTCACCGTCAACATGTTTATTACATTCACCTGTGCAGATGCAAAGCAATGACTGGGTTAATGAGCATTGCTGAAGTGCAGGACTATTTTCCTTAGCAGCACTTTATCTCATCTTTAAACATCTACAAGCTCTGGTCGAGCCATGAGGACATTTAAGAGACACACACACATTTCAAAATAATACAAAAATGTTGTACTGTACTCTAGGGTTTTCCAAAAACATGATAGAATACCCAGACTCATTCCTGGTGTGTGTGTGTGTGTGTGTGTGTGTGTGTGTGTGTGTGTGTGTGTGTGTGTGTGTGTGTGGACATATTTACCCGAGTTTCCCTTAGTGGGCAGCAAGACGGTAGTTATCATTTGGCATCTGCAGGTACTCATGGGCTCCTGCTGGTTTATTTACAGTTTGTTTTAGGAGTTAAATTTGCTCACTGAACTCTGCAGCGCTCCTCATTAGCTGGACAGTGTGCGAGTGTTGCATTGTGGGAGACACTTAACATTTTGTACTGAGGGAGTTCAGCGGTGTTCTATAAAATGTCCTACTAGGACATCACTCGTTTTTATTGCTGTGTTCAGTCTATTTGACAGGCTGTCCTCTGTCCACTACAGTTATACGGTAATGGATTGAGGAACGCTTTGACTTCCAGAGAATGTCCTCCCTGAGCCATACTGCTCTGATCCCTGTTTAGATACCAGATGTCTGGAGTACTTCACTATAGATTGTCAGCCGTCGTGGGAACACTTTTGGTATTATTTGTAATTGATTTGAAGTTAAACTTTGTGAGATCTTCTTCTTCCTGTATTAGACTGAGCCTGCATGTAACCTCCTCATAGAATCTGAATACATGACTCTTTAATTGTGCTTTAATTGTCTGTATATTTGTGCTGTATTTATTATTTTTAAATGGCTTTAACAATGGCATCCTACCTCCTCAGACTTTTTCTTGTACCGCAGTAACATGTGAATTTCTCCTCAGGGGATCAATAGAATATCTGATCTGAAATATGCACACCAGTTAAGGGTTGATTTAGACTTAATAGGAGTCACAATAAATTCAATCTTTTAAGCCTGGAAATATAAGGTTCCCTCTAGTGGGTCGACAGCAGCTCTGATAAACTGTTCATTGAAGATTTGGCAAGCCAGATAGAAAAAAAAAAAATAGTAATGTGCTTTCTCTCTTTTTAAATATTAAACCGCCAAAGAGTCTTTGAAAAAGCCTAAAGTAATATTCAACATTCATGAAAATGTGTGTAACTCGGCGTTATTAAAAAGTGAGATAGAGCCGTATAATTCCAATATCACAGTTTGACATCAATTTTTTATTTTTTTTTAAACTCAAGTCTAATCATCCAATCTTTTGACAATTTACAGAGAATGGGTCTTAAAGTACATTCTTGAATTTGAGTTTGGGCCGTTCTCTCAGATGAGCGAGTATAATGGAGGGAAATCGACCCCAGCATTGTTTTAGATTGGCGCTCGGGTTAAATCTGATGACTTCAAATGTGGATTTATCAGAGCAGAGAACTTGAGGCCGAGTGGTGTCTTTGCAGCTTTTACCAGTTGATGGCAGCAGGATTCCTCTAATAGAGATGACCACAGTATACACAGTGTGCTGTTATAGCGTCACTACATGGTGAAGTTCTCTTTTAATTGTTACATTTAATTCTCACTATAACAATAAAACCCACAACACTGCATACAATTACAAGGTATTAACACAATAACAGTCTATGTTTAATGTATTCCGATGCATAATAATTTATAAACCTCAATAGACTGAATGAATATTAGATTCATTCAAATAGACTCAATGAATATTGCATTCATTGAAATATGCTATATGTTATTATATTGCTTTAAATATAATATACAGTGTATATCGAATTAATATTTAAAGATCATGACTTTTTCAGTGTTTCTATCACTCTCCTGCATATTTCGGCAGCCAAATGATTGTGAAGGGATCAATAAAGTAAGTGAATTTAATTAATAAAACATATTCCTCCTTTTTTTGAGACGTTAAATCTAATGTAGGAGTGCATCAGCAGGAACAGGCAGAGGCCGTTACAGAGAGCGCAAATGTCTCTCCTTGCTCTGCAACACCTGCCTCATAAGCTGCTAACGCTGTGTCCAGATGGCAGCACTCTGAAAACACCTGGCCCTCCACACACACACACACACACACACACACACGCACACGCACGCACACACACACACACACACACACACACACACACACACACACGCGCGGCTTCTCTCACGCCTCTTCTTCAGTTGTTGTTCACGATGCAATTACAGATTATCAGTCATATGAGAGGATTACACAATCGCTCAGCGGTGCAGTTGAATAATGTCTGGAGAGTACTTCATTCTCGGGGACAAACGCACTTTAGTCAACACCACTGTAAATGTGCCGGTGTTAACCGAAAGGCTATCATTTCAAGTAGTCACCCACGTGTGTTCTTCACCAGAGGAAGGAAGGAAGGAAGGCGAAAGAAAAAACCTTGTTTCCAGTCCATTTCAAAATGAATGACCTCCAATGCAAACCATATTCCAAAGTACTGTTAAAGAAATGTCCGTCTTTTGTGCTCGTGACATTATGAGCAACATCTCTTTGAGTGTTTGGTAGTTTGACTTATTTTGGACCTGTATGTGCTCTCTGCTCTTGTTGTACTGTGTGACAATATTGGAGAGTTAGACTGTTTTGCTATCTATATGATTGTAATAATAATACGCTTCATTGCTTGCTGTGGGGAAGGGTCAGTGACAGAGGTCAGGTTCGGTTGAATACTGGATGTTTCCGACACAAAAACCGTGTTGTTGCTCCTCTCCACCACCCAGCTACAGATCAGTCCTGAACCCTCCAGACATTTGTTTGTGCATGAGGAGATCATCACTCTTGTTTGTGCCACACCATACAGCATAAACGGTGGAAAGCAAACGGCCACTAGAGGGCACAACAGGTCTTTCTATGCACCCTGAAGCAGGTCTTCTGAGGTTTCGGTTGGAAGGAGAGGTCAAGGAGGCCTAAAGGTCTGTAGCCGTACTAGGGCGGCCATGTTTATCAGACCTGTGACCGACTTATAACAAGACGCAGGCTGACGGAGTGATTGTGTTCCTGCAGAATGTGACAGCGAAGTGCACCGCGTGATCAGACGACGACCAAAATATACATTTCTTGCAACATAATCTTCTATTGGAAAGATCTGCGGCAACACTCCAAGGCCTCAAGTTTGTTGAGCGTTGCGTCTCAAAAAAGTTCACATTAACTTCAATCTGTCGCTTTTGGGTTCGAAGACGTTGTCTTGTTTCGCTGCAGTGTAGCGCTACAGTAAATATCTCTGGGGTTTTTGGTATTTTCTGCACCGCAGCAGATGGCCGGGCTGCAGAGTACAGTCACCACTCAACGGCGAGGGACTGCTAGCTATCCTGCCATCACTTCCAACTTGGCTGCAGTCAAAATAAAACTGCAACAAGCCGAGCAACTAGTTTAGAGGATGATCATAAATAGCTCCTTTTCGCAGGACTTAACTTTATCCTCAGTTCTTGTACTTGGAGTAGTCTCCAAAGTTAAGGGATGCAAGTCTTGTGAAAGTAGTAGTCGTAGTAGTTGTAGTAGTCGTAGTAGTCGTAGTCGTCGTCGTAGTCGTAGTAGTCGTAGAAGGTGAGATGTAGAGAAGTGGAGTTTATTTATTATATATCTATCTCAGGAAACTGTAATGGAGTTTTTTGTGTGTTTGACGCTGTCCAAGAAAC